>NW_007726244.1:151728-191407 GCF_000696425.1 Galeopterus variegatus
GTTGGCAGTTTTCTCCTCTGCAAAGTTACCCCCCCCCCCCCCCCATTTCTATATTGTACTCTGGAAGAAAGTCACTATGGTCAGCCCACACTTAATGAATGGGGAGTTTACATAAATTATTTAGAATTGTTCTACGTATATGTCTATAATGGCTTTTATATGTCTAATATATAGTCTATTCTCTCATTTATTTTTCATCATTTACTTGTATCAGTATGGATTCATGGGTGCCTATTTTAAACTTTGGGTTATAATCCAATACTACTTGGTGTATTTTTTTCCTTCATTATTGCTCAAATTGTTTCAGTTTTGGCCATTGGGAGCTCTGTCCGTTGGTCCTATGTCACTTTGACATAACCCTATTATTGCGGTGGGTTTATTTTGATTTTGTTTGTGTGATTTTTTTTTTAGCACTTTCTTACTTTATGACACTACAAGATGATTCAGGCTCATAAACCTACAGCTCAGCCCCAGTCCTGGAATCAGTTATTTTCCAAGGAGCCCTGGTTCCTTTTATTGGAGAATGGTATTAGAAACCAAGATCTGAGTGCTAGGTATTCTCATTGCTACAGGGGTGTCTTGCTTCTAGGCCCTCTTAGCTGGCAGAGCAAGGAGAAATACATACATACTAACTTGTGTGTGTGTATATATATATATAAATATTTCTATATGTAGACATCTGTATCTATTTAAGCTAAACATGAATTCATACTGATATCTCCAAGTCTAATCCATTACCACTCATATTATTCTAGCCTATTCCCCTTACTTATCTGTAAGTTTCCATTCCAAGGAAAACCTAGCTCCCACCATCAGGCATCCATTTACTTGATTGTCCAATTCCAGTATATACATACAGTAATTTCAGAATTGTTAACCTGTATCCCTGGGGGAAATGACTAATTGTTGGTTATTTATTTATCAACTAGCATACAGGGTTTACATACAGTTCCTTTTGCCTTTAGTCTTACAGAATCCACTCATTTCCAAAGTTACTGAGGTCAGACCCTTATTCTCCCATCCTCTTCAGAGAAGTTGCTTCAAATATTTGTTATACATTTAGATACTTTTGTCACAGTCTGCATTTCATGCTGGGTTCTCCCAGTCTCCTAAATGTTTTCTTTAAATTTCAAGTATATTAAACTTTACTCTTTGTGCTGTAAATTTCTATGGGTTTTGACAAATGCTTAATGTCTCGTATTCACCACTACAGTATCTTACGGAATCATTTTACCAACCTAAAAAGATCCCATGTGCTTCACTTATTTTACCCTCATCCTCCTGACACCCTGATGACCACTGATCTGTATACTACCTCTGTAATTTTGCCTTTTCCAGAATGTCATACAACTGGAATACAGTATGTAGTGTTTTCAGACTGGCTTCTTTCACTTAGCAAAAAGCATTTGAGATTTATCCATGTTTGTTTGTGGTTTGACAGCTCATTTATTTTAGTTGCTGAGTAATATTCCATTGTACAAATGTACCAACCCTATTTTTCATGCACGTACATTATTTTTAATTTCTAGTTGTCTTGTAGTACTCCCCCAAATTGAAATGTTTCAATGCAAATTTTACATACTCAATATTGCCAGATGATTTATTAGTTCCTTTCCCCTCTTCCCCATTCCCAGAGACACCACACCTGCACTTTTCCAGTGTCCTGCTCCACTCTAGACTATGTGTCTTCTAAAGAAGCTGCAAAATTGTCCTCCTGGGTCTGCTTTCTGACATCATGCTGGCAATTCCTCTTTCTCTATATCAACCTCTTGCTCCCTGCATCCAGTATCTTCCTTTTTCTTGGTTTACTTCTTTATTTTACTGGGATATATCTTCCAGCAGCTTCCTGAGAAATAGTAAATGGAAGGTACATCACTGAAAATTTGGGCTTCATTCATTATTGAGAGTTTGGTTGGGTATAGAATTGAACGTTGAAAGTAATTTTCACTCAGAAATGTGAAGAAATTGCTCCATCACTGTTGCAGTTTTTTAGCTTCTAGCATTGTTATTGAGAAATCTAATGACATTCTGACTTGTTTTTTGTATGTGACCTATTTTTTCTTTCTTTTTATAACCTGCAACACCTTGATTTTATATGTATATATGTGTATGTATATATTAAAGGCTTTTAGAATCTTATCTTTATTCATGGTATTCTAAAATTCACAGTGATGTAATTTGGTGAAGGTCTTTTTGTGTATAATGTTGGGCTTTATCAATTTGAAGCCTCATACCTTTAGTTCTTGATCAATCATGTTCTGGATTTTTGATAGTACAAAAATATGGGAAATACTTTCAAAAAATTTTTCCCATATTTTTGTAATACCTGTTTCATAATATTTTCCCTACCATTTTGCCTTTTTGGAATGCCCATTTACAGTTTTTAAACTGCTTGAATTAATCTCTATTTTTCTTCTTTTCTCTTCTTTCTGTCTTCTATTTGTTTTTCTGTTCGAATTTCTGAGAGGTCTCCTGGATTTTATCTTCTAACTCTTCTGTTTAGTTTTTCTTTAATTTTTGTTATCATATTTTGAATTTTCAAGAGTGCTTCTTTCTCTGTCCCTCACTGTTTTTTTATATACACACACATATGCATGTGTCTGTGTGTGTAAAAAATATATATTATACATATATGTTTGCAAGTAGTGTAAAAATATAGATAAATATTCCTGTTGTTAGCTTGTGGAAATATACTATCTTTTATCTCTTTGGGGATATTAATTGTAGTTTCTTTGAAGTTTTCTCCTGTACCTTATCTTGTGTTTTTTTTATCTGGATCTACTTTTTTCCTATGTTTGCTTCAGTTTCTCTCTTGTTGGACATTTTCCTTAAACATCTGGTGGTCCTTGGCAGGCCGTTCATATATGAGTAAGCACTAAAAAGTTGATTGAAAGCACCACATATATATGAGCAAAACTTCACTGTGAGGAGATCTGGCTGCAGTCATTTTGCTTTTGGTCAGACTGAACTTTTCCAGAGATTCTGTATCCTGTGCTAGCCCCACCCATCCAGGCACCTGGAGTCTCTGTTTCTGAACCTTTCATGGGTTTAGTGAGGGAATCAGCTTGCTATTTAGGATGCCCAGATTTGCCCTCCTGTGATTCTGCCAGCTTACCAAGTCACCCATCATTCCTCCCCCACTTTCTGTTTTCCTGTATGGCTCAAGACGTCGTATGTCCCTAACTTCATCCAAGAGTTTGTATTTCTCGTCTCTGTTCTTGTGTTTTTTTGTTCTGGGAATGGGACAGAAATGTCTCTACTCTGCTGTCTTAAAACCTATAGGTCATGTTTTTCTTTAGAAAGATTTGATTAATATTTGTGATTTTTAATCAAAAAGTTGAAGAGAATCTGGTTAATTTTTGAAATAGAATTTTATAATTATTAGATTGGTAAGGAGTGTTACATTAGGACATTTTTCTTTATATTATATTTGCATGATGACCATTCCCAAAACGTTTATGCAGCCAGGGTTATGGGTGTAAATTAAGTTACACCACTTAGATCTACTGGTGCCTTATGCAATAACTATAAAACTTTTGGCTGTAGGCAATCACTACTAAACATATATTATCTGCAGCAAAATAGCTACATGGCAATGTCTACAATGGATTCCTCTGATTCGAACCGCCAACAGAAGTGCCAGTGGAAGTGACCCTGTTGTTCTTTCCCATTTCAATAGTACTTACTATGTGTGCTCAGTTGTTGTACTAGAAATAGAGCTGAAGGGTATGGAAGATGAGAATAATCAATCAAAACCAAGGTATCAAAATATTGAATACTCAAGCATCAAAGTATATATGAGAGTATTTCAAAAAGTTCGTGGAAAAATAGAATTAAAAGATAATACACATCTTTCCATAAACATTTTGAAGTATCCTATTTTTTTTTATTAACTAAAGAACATTTATTTATTTTTCTCTAAGACTTTATCTCGAAGACATAACTAAACTGTATTACAACCCCCACACCATCTTTTTTTTTTTTGGTCCTTTATGTGACAAGTAAGGGGATCGCAACCCTTGGCTTGGTGTCACCTGCACCGCGCTCAGCCAGTGAGCGCACTGACCATCCCTATATAGGATCCGAACCTGCGGCGGGAGCGCCACTGCACTCCCAGTACCGCACTCTCCCTCCCGAGTGCGCCACGGGGTCGGCCCCACACCAACTTGAAGAAGGGTGAGTACAGTCAATGTTATAAAGCAGCTATAAACAGTTTGAAGGACTGGAAACATTAACTGACAAACAACCTCTATCTAAATCATCATAAAAATGTTTTTTAAAAAAGTAAAAAACAAACAAACACCCAGAAAAGACAGAGTGGCAATGGGGTTTTAGATCGAACAAGATCCTCGCATCTCATCTAATACATTCAATACTGGCTAGAGGGTAACAAAATGGAAACAGGATTACTATAATATAAAACTTCCACTACAGCAGGCTGTACACTTGTGTTCCAAGCCCACCTCCATCCCTCTAATGCTTCCAACTCAATTGTTTCTTGCCCGTCGGTCCTGCACATGAAGGAGGACATGGATCTCTTTAATCCAATCTTTATTATAAGGCTGGTATGTCTGGATATCAGCTCAGTAAACAAGGCAGTTGAGGTCTGCCAGATCATCTATAAACTCAAACAACTGACTGATACCATATGTGATAGAGGGACAGTTGGGATTCACTCTCTTCAGATGTTCTTCATAGATTTTACAAGCGCCTTCCATGCATTCGTTCACTGATGCATACATAGCCCAGGTTATGGAATTATGTCTTTGTCCTCTTGGTAGGCTGTGTCACCAAAATAGTTTGAGACATGGCGCCAAACTCTTTGCGCTGCATCCGCTACCGACACTGCCACTGCACACGAGCTTAGCAGCAACAGCCACCAACAGCCGCATCAAAGTATGTTTACCGGGCAACTTCCGTGTGCCTGTCCACAGGCTTAAAAATAAAAGATAGTGATGTCATCTTTCCTCATGGAAGTTTCAATTCATTTAGAAGAATCACCACATATACATGAGCAACAACGATCAAACGGGACAGGAGAGAGAGGTTTGGCAAGGTCCATCTTCGTGACGCTTTGCCGTGTGTAGTGCTGTTGGAGTCGCCAATGTCCAGGTTCTAGCTTCTTCGGAAGCAATTGCTGCAGTGGCATGCAGACAGCATCATCTGATGATGAGGCAACTGTGACGGTGACTCCTGATCCTGGCTTTATGGTCTCTGAAGGATATTTTAGGCAGAGTGCCAGGGATTTTTTAAGCCCACTCCTCCATTTCTTCCAACAATTTTGCAAGTACCTAACCTAGTAGGAGCATTTAACCCCTTTCTGCTTAAAACTCCTAGAATGTTTGTTTCCTGTATTGATCCCTGACTAATGGACCCCATTAGGAATTAGAAATGTTTGAGAGAATAAGACAGATTAAATTTGAAAGTATTTGAAATACTTAATAAAATTTAATGAACTACTTACATAATATGCTAAATGTTTAGGGATTTAATCTTTTAAATATAAGTATTAATTGAATATTAATCACAGAGCAAATAAAAATGATGGATATTATTTTTTATACAACATATTAGATTAACAATTATTAAGATTTTTAAGTTAAGTTTAAAGATTTCAGAAAAACTAGATTTTATCTTTTTAAACTTAATTTATTTATATTTATTTATTTTGCTCAAACAACAGAAATTTATTTTCTCAAAGTTCTGGAGGCTAGAAGTCTAAGATCAAAAGAGGTTTGGTTTCTTCTGAGACCTCTCTGTCTTACAGATAGTCAACTTCTCCCTGTGTCCTCACATAGTCTTTCCTCTGTGCGTGCATGCCCTTGGTGTTACTGTGTGTCCAAATTTCCTCCTTTTATAAGGACACCAGTCAGATTGGATGAGGGTGGATAGGGCCTACTCTAAATTTAATCAACTCTTTTAACTTAATCAACTCTTTAAAGATCCTATTCTCCAAATACAGTCACATTCTAAGGTACTGGGATTTAGGGCTCCAACATATGAATCTTGGGGGAAACAATTCAGCCCATAGCAGTCCTCAAAAGTTTTTATTACATGATCTTTCCAGGTATTCACATTACATTCTCATCCTTTTCTCAAATTTTAATTCACAGAAGGCAGATTTTAGATGTTCTTAGCAATTCCTTCCATTTCAATTTGAATAATAGAGTTTAAATCATAGGCCATTTTATTATTTTTTAAACTTATTTATCTTTTGTGTGTGTGTGGCTGGCTAGTATGGGAATCCAAACCCATGACCTTGGTATTACAAGGCTATGCTCTAGGGCCGGCCCGTGGCTCACTCGGTAGAGTGTGGTGCTGATAACACCAAGGCCCCGGGTTCGGATCCCATATAGGGATGGCCGGTTCGCTCACTGGCTGAGCGCGGTGCTGACAACACCAAGTCAAGGGTTAAGATCCCCTTACCGGTCATCTTTTTAAAAAAAAAAAAAAAAAAAGGCTATGCTCTAACCAGATGAGCTAACAAGCCAGCGTAATTGTTGGCCATTATATACTAAGCCCTCCAAGTTTAATGTTTTGGTGCATATAGGCAATGTAGAATTTTACATGCTTAGGGAAAAATTCTCTCTAGATACTTGCCAAAATCAAAAAAATGTTTGATGTAATCTGCATAGATGTGGTAAAGAAACCTGTGTCAAAAAATGAAGTATACAACATTAAAACAGATATTAGAATTTTCAGTGTTAATTTTAGCTTAGTGGGGAGCATCACATCCATATTTTTCTTTTCTTTTTCTTTTTTGTAATCAATTCCATATCGATTATAGCCATTCTATCAGATTATTAAAATCAAAAGAGTATGTGTTAAAATAGTTGGAACTTTTAGAATCAGCAGAGTGTCACTCAAACTTATCTATCTTCTCTTTCTACCTCTACATGTTTTCCATGATTTTAACCTGTGGTTTCCAAACCTGGCCAATAATGAGAATCACTTGAGGAATTAAATTAAAAGATGAAAATGTCAGATTCCTTTCTATACAACTTAACACATCAGTCTCTGGAGAGAAGGTCCAGAAATAAGTATTTTTTTAAAAAGTCCTCCAGGTAATATATTAAAAAGCAAAATGCTCATAAGTGACCACTGGTTCCCAACCAATTTAAAACAGTTATCTCCTAATTTGATCATGTGCCAAAGGTAATAATATTTTGAGCACATTCTCATATATACATTTACAAATTATGCATGTGTATCTCTGTTCTAAAATGTTTTATTTATTATAAGACATACAAAAATAGAAAAAGTGAAAGGATGAAATAGAAAATTAAAATAAATTCAAACATTTCCACTATAACACCCCCAAATGCAGTGTTTGCATATCTCGTTTTAGAGACCACTGGTTTAAATTACTGACGATCTTTGCATCTTTAATTCCAGCACTGTCTTTTTCTGAACTCGAGACCTATATATCCAACTGACCACTGGATGCTTCCACCTGGGTGTGGAGCAGGCACCTTAAATGCAATATGTCAAAATAAACTATTATTTAGCTTCTCTCTGCCACCCCAAAGTAAGATTGGGTAGGAAAGCTGTTTTTCTCACACAATCCAACCAAGTCAAAAACATTAGAGATAATCTAGACTACACTCGCTCTTACTCATAATGCAGTGATATTGTACATTCTACTTCCTTAACATCTTCCTCCACTCCTCCAATAACTATTCAAAGAGTGTCACCCTAGACCCTCTGTCTCTCACTTGGAATACTGCAAGAACTCTCTAATGACTTTCCCTGATTACAATCTCACTTTTCCAGCTTTCTATTTATCTCCCACATGGCTGTCAAAGTAGTAATCTAAAAATTCAAATATGATAATTTCTCCATTTTATATTTTCCAATGTTTCATTCTCATAGGATGAAATTAAAATCTTCAGTATGAAAAGGCCTACCTTAAACTAGTCCCCGCCTGTCTATCCAGTTTTCTTCTCTACACTTTTCTGCCTTATTTCCAATGCTCCTGCCAAACAGAACCTCTTGAGTAATATGATGCATTATCCTCCTTCACTGCTCTTTGCCTTTAAACATGCCATTCCTTCTGCCTATGCTGCCCTTCTTTAAGACTAAAAGTCAAGCGTAAATTTCTCTGGAAAGCTTTTTACTCGAGTTAGAGGTGATTATTCCCTTCTTTTACCTAGTACAACTAGATGAATAGGGAAGATTTTAAAACGTAAGAATTTTAATACATTAAATATCATTTAAACATAAGTAACTCTAAATAATATCCTTCCACAACAGATGTCTCCTCTTAGACATTAATTAGCACTCTATCTCTAGTCCCTTGGGCAGAAACTAATACTTGAGAGCGCTTAACCAAATCTGTTAAGTGCATGAATGAGCAACAATACTGCTATGGTTTGCGTGTCTGTGTCCCCTTCAAAATTCATGTTGAAACTTAATCCCCAATACAACAGTATTAAGAGGTGGGGCCTTTAGGAAGTGATTAGGCCATGAGGGCTTTGTCCTCATGAATGGATTGGTGCCTTATAAAAGGGCTTGAGGGGGCCGAACCTGTGGCGCACTCGGGAGGGTACAGCACTGGGAGCACAGCAGCGCTCCCGCCGCGGGTTCGGATCCTATATAGGGATGACCGGTGCACTCACAACACTCACTGGCTGAGCACGGTGCAGCCGGTCTCAAAAAGGACAAAAAATAAATAAATAAATAAATAAATAAAAGGGCTTGAGGGTGTGAGTTCACCCCTTCCATCCCTTCTGCCATGTGTTGTTCATCTCCTGCAGAGGATGCAGCCATAAGTTTCCATCTTGGAAGCAGAGCAGCCCTCACTAGACACCAGACCTTCCAGTGCCTTGTTCATGGACTTCCCAGCCTCCAAAATAGTGAGAACTACACTTCTATTGTTTATAAATTATTATTATTACAGCAGCTCAAATGAGTGAAGGCAAATATTAAGAGAAGGATTTTATCATCACAATTTTATTTTTTTTTTATTTTTTTTGTCTTTTTCCGTGTCTGGCAACGGATCGCAACCCTCAGTGTCGCCCCCGCACCGGACCGGGACCGGCAACGGGATCGCAACCCTCGGTGCTGCTCCCGCGCCTCGCTCAGCCAGTGAGCGGGAACCAGTCTGTATGTGGGATCCGAACCCTCGGCGGGAGCGCCGCCACACTTCCCAAGCGGCGCACCATAGCAGTGCGCCACCGGGCCGGCCCATCATCACAATTTTAATGATGAGAAAAATTAGTTCAGAAAAACTCTAAAATGGTAGTCTCTAAAATGGATGTATGCACCCAGGTAGTGAGACAATATTATATTTTTTTAACCAAATGTCTTATTATGTACATGACATAATAGTGTAGAAATCCATGTATGTAATGTACAAAAATATACATATATGAGGGATTTGTGCTCAGAAATGTTTTTTGATGAAGTGAGTGGTCAGGAAAGTTTGTAGGCTACTGTGGTAGATCAAGCACAAGTTTTCCTGAGCAGGTCTCATGGTTTCTTTAATTTTGTACTCAAGTCTAGCCTCGGACTTGGAAAAGAGAGTGCTTGATAAATGTTCTGAATGAGAATGAACACATGATTTACTAGATTCATGAATAAAAGGACATCAATTTGGGATTCATGGGATAATACAAGTAGTAAAGGGAGGTGCAGGATTCAAATTCAGATCTGCTTAACTCCACAGAGCCTGTACTTTTCCAAGAATAGGTGCTGCTTAGCATACCAAACCGATTAGCAAGGGGGAACCTGAGATGCCTTTCCAAATAGCTGGTTGTTAAAAAACACATAGAGAGGCCCCAAGCAACAGAGAAAAGCATTACATTAATCAGGAAGTTTTACCATCCTGTCAGCTTTCCATTAGGCAGATATTCTTTGGAAACTTAGAAAGGCAGAAGAGCTACAATGCATTTCCTCCAGTTATATATTCAGATAGCATTAGAGTCTGTGTCCTTTGTGGCCAGGGACACTTCTGTTTCTGTATATGATACATGGAGGGAATTTCTCAACTTTTTTTTTCCAGCATAGGACATATTTCCCGCCTCAAAAAACAATATCAAACAAAAACCTTAATTCAGGCAAGGACTTCAAACTTCTTTTCCACTAAGCTATTTATCCACAATATCAAATTAGTCACAAGACAGACTGATTTGAGCTTCATTTCTTATTCCTCCCTCCAAATTAGAGTAAAGTGGACCAAAGTCTAAACCACAAATGTTAAAAATCCAAGGGCAGGGCCGGCCCGGTGGTGCACTGGAGAGTGCGCCGCTTGGGAGCGCGGCGGCGCTCCCACCAAGGGTTCGGATCCCATGTGGAGACTGGTTCCCACTCACTGGCTGAGCGCGGTGCGGGCGCAACACCGAGGGTTGCGATCCCGTTGCTGGTCAGTAAAAAAGACAAAAAGGAAAAAAAAAAAAAACAAGGGCAAAGTTTTTCAGAGCATGAATAGCAACCACTGTTAATTATTGAGAAACTCTATGTGCAGGGCACTCTATGACTAGTTGATTTCCACATGTTAATTTCATTTAGTCTTCACACTAGCCCTAGGAGTGCTATTACCCCCATTTTATAGACGAAGAAAAAGATGCTTACCAGGCTAAGAGATTTGTGCAAGATCACACAACTAGTAATGGTATAGGAGATTTAAACCCAAATCCAACTCATTCAAAGCCCATTTTCCACTGTATCATTATGCCTTTTAGTGATAAGATACATGGAGAAGTGCCTCAGCCAACCCATGGCTGCCAATAATATAAGAAAGAGGTAAAACTTGGGTATTTTGTTTAGCCATTGAGATTTGGGGGGTTGTTTATTATTGCAGCCTTACCTAACAGAAGCTGCCTGATAACAGGTATCTTTATTTACTATTTATAGTAGTGTAAACCTTAGAAACTGCTTTAATAACTTAGGGCAGTGCAAACCATGCCTGTTAGAGCCTCTACTAATTTATACCATCTCCAAACAAGTATACTTACTTTTATTAGACAAAGGCTCAAAAATTATTGAAGCTCCCCAGGGAAGACAGTGAATCTGCTGGAGCAGGTTTTGGGCATTCAAATAGTTGAATATAAATTCCTATATAAATATCTAGAGAAATATATTTTCTTAGGGGCAACTGGAGAATTTTAAGACTATGTTGTAGATGGGAAATGTAACTAGGGCCCCAGATATTCATAAGTGCACTTGCAAAGTAATTAAGAATTTATAAGAAACTTTCTAAAATTGTAACAACAAAAAATTAACAGGGTGCCTGGCAGAAATGCGTATAATTTTTTTAAACCTGGAATAATTTAGTTAAAGCAAGGAAAATGCATATAAAGTTGATAAGTAGTTGTATCTATAAAGGTGGAAGACCTGAATAATTCTTTAGAGCAAACTGCCTCCTTTGTTAATACAAAATCTACCTAACAGGGGCTACCTAAAGGGGCTGTTTAGTTGCACAAATTTAAAGCGACACTCACCCTGGGGAAAATTACAAAAAAAGCTCTTTTTTGAGTGCAGATATTTTAGATGGACAAGCATCTTGGGCATATAAAACATTGTTTATATTAGTTGGGCATATAAAACATTGTTTTTGGTAAAAGAAATGCTTTGCCACTGTAGGGTTATTGCAGGGGATTAGGGATGTTTAGATAGAAATATTTCTTATCTTTGTATGGCTGTATGGATTTCTTTGTATGGGCTTACCTTTGTATCTTTGTATGTTTTTCTGGAGATGTGTATGTTCTTGTTTAAGCTGTTGCTTGCGCTGTATTAGAAACAGATCTAGAAGACCACACAAAGGATATTCAGACTTGCTTTTCACCGCTAACTAGAGGAACCAGAACTGGAAAAGGAAAAATGGTACTGGACCATATCTGACTGGCAAAGTTTAACCTTGACTATGTACTGATAGTGTCCTACATGTGATGTTAATTGCAAACAATGCAGATTTCAGAAAATATATCAATGTTGGCCCATTAAGACCTGATGATATTGTTCTGTTGGGGCAGAGGGAGAGGTTATATCCCCACAGAAAAGAGGAAATTCTTATAATGGCAAACACTCTCATTTTCAATCATCCTACGTAAAGGTAGCTCCCAAGACAGGAAATGGAGACTCAGAACCAAGAAAATAATTTTGTCTCCTCTGGAGTCTGTATTCTGTAACCAGTAGAAATTAATTTGGAGGGAATCGCAGCTGGCGAGGCAGAGTGTCTCCTGGCCACATGGAGGCAGATGGAAGCCAAAGAAAGAAAGACTCCATGGACACGGGTCTGGACTGAAAACTAAATGGGTATCCATATCTAGTAAAACCCCTGGGACCAGCATGGTGGTAAAAGCACCAGCCTGAAAGTCAGTCATCCCAGAGCTGTAGAAAAACAACCTGCAAACGTTGGAAATTTCATCTGAAAGTTCCGTAGTGAGTGGACACTAATACTTACTTAGAACAAAAACTATTATGGACTCACTGTGTGCAACATGACTTCAGTGCAAGAATGGTTATAGAAACCTGTACTCTTGCAATTACTGAGCAATTTTAGATCAATAGACTACAAAAAAATGAAACCAACCAGAGCAGAGCAACACCTCCTCTTCCAGGCTAGGCAGAGGGGCAGGGGAGTTTATTTTCACCAGCTCTCAGTACTTTATCACTGAACTGTACTAGTGGCTGATGAAGCACGTGTAAACAACATATCACTTGGAAAAGTTTATTATTTATGTTTACAACTAATAATATATTACCCATGACAAAAACATCTGCAAGAAGGGAAGGACATGATAAAACTGAATATTTGAATCAGGGTAAGCAAAAATTACAAAAGCAGTTTATTGCTTTTGTCTTGATCAGAGGTCAGCAAACTTTTTCTGTAAAGGGCCAGATAATAAATATTTCAGGTTTGTGGGCCACATAGTCTATGTTGCAACTACTCAACTCAGCCTTTGTTGCTTGAAATCAGCCATAGAGAATATGTAAACGAGAGGGCATGAGTGTGTTCCAATAAAATTTATACAGTCATGCGGTGCTTAATGAGAAATGGTCGCTTAATGAGAAATATGTTGTTAGGCCATTTTGTTGTTGTGCAAACATCACAGTGTATAGAGTACTTACACAAACCTAGGTGGTACAGTCTACTATACATCTAGGCTATCTGGTGTAGCCTATTGCTCCTAGGCTACAAACCTGTACAGCATGTTACTATACTCAATACTATAGGCAATTGTAACACACTGGTAAGTATTTGTGTATCCAAACATAACTAACACAGAAAAGCAATTTTTCTTTGCCATTATAATCTTTTTTTCTTTTTTTGGTGGCTGGCCAGAGCACCATCATAATTTTATGTGACCACTGTATTAGTTTGTTTTCTGTTGCTTATAACAGAATACCTGAAACTGGGTAATTTATAAGAAACAAAATTTATTTCTTATAGTTTGGGAGGCAGGGAAATCCAAGGTAGAGGGGGCGCATCTGGTGGGAGACGTTTTCTTGGTGGGGCTCAGGACTGTCTTCAGAGTCCCAAGGTAGTGCAGGGTATCATATGTGACAGGGCAACAGTACTTGCTCATGTTAAATTTGGCCTGAACGTTTCTGTAGAGATAGTGAACTGTAACCTAACTTGACATGTAAATAGACTATATCCTATTCTTGTAACCTAACTTGATGTGCAAACAGATTGTAATCTACTCTTGTAACAAGTAGCCAATCTCAGCTAATTACAGTCAACTATTCAACCTGTGTTCAAATAAGGCAAAAGCCCAGCTGTACCCAATCCAGCTGTTTATGTACCTCACTTCCATTTTCTGTACATTACTTTCCTTTTTCTGCCTATAAATCTTAGTCAACTGTGGCTGCTCCAGAGTCGCTCAGAACCTATTCTGGTTTGGGTGGTTGCCCAACTTGCAAATTGTTCTTTGCTCATTTAAACTCTGTTACGTTTAATTTGTCTAAAGTTTTTTTTTTAACACTCTCGTTATAAAACCGCCAGTGCCCCTCCCATAATAACTCAGTTATCCATTAACCCATTAATCTATTATTAATCCATGAATTAATCCACTCATGAGGGCATAGGCCTCACAACTCAGTCACCTTCCCAAGGCTCTCTCTTTTTTTTTTTTTCCTTTTTGTCTTTTTTTTACTGACCGGTAACGGGATCGCAACCCTTGGTGTTGCGCCCGTACTGGGGACCGGCAACGGGATCGCAACCCTCGGTGTTGTGCCCGCACCACGCTCAGCCAGTGAGCGGGAACTGGTCTCCACATGGGATCCGAACCCTTGGTGGGAGCGCCGCCGCGCTCCCAAGCAGCGCACTCTTCAGTGCGCCTCTGGGCCGGCCCCCAAGGCTCTATTCTCTTAACATTGCCACTCTAGGAATCAAACTTCCACATGAGCTTTGTCGGGGACAAACATTCAGATCATAGCAACCATGGTTTTAACTATGGTGAGTCACTGACTGAAATGTTGTTATGCAGCACACAACCGTACATGGACTCTGAAACTTGATTTTCATATGTCACAAAATTTTCTTCTTTAGATTTTTTCCAACCATTGAAAAATGTAAAAAAACATTCAAAAAAAAGACCATGGGCTAGATTTGGCAGAGGTGTGTAGTTTGCTGACCTCATGCTCTAGGTCTTATAAATTATGGTGTGATCTCTGCCAGTAAATTAGAAATGTAATTCTGAGAGTTTTTTAGCTCACCTAATCTGGGATACCTTTTAAAACAAAGAGAAAAAAATAGTCATGCTCTCAAAACTTCAAATAAAAAAAAGTTTATTGAAATTAATTTTCTGGGGCCGGCCCGTGGCTCACTCGGTAGAGTGCAGTGCTGGTAGCACCAAGGCCCCGGGTTCGGATCCCACATAGGGATGGCCGGTTCGCTCACTGGCTGAGCGTGGTGCTCACAACACCAAGTCAAGGAAGGGTTAAGATCCCCTTACCGGTCATCTTTTAAAAAAAAAAAAAGAAATTAATTTTCTAACTTACTTAGCAGCAGTATTAACATATAATATCACTATTACTAGTAATAAAAATAGCTAACATTTATATAGGACTCACACTATAAGAATAAATTGCCAAAAAAGGTAGCATTTTTGGCAAATAAAGCATATCTGCCATATTTTTAATATAATATATTAAAGAGCCACTTACTCCAATGAGGAAGTGTACAATATGAATTGGAGTTCTGGTTTTTAAGAGAAAGAACTAAGCAGGAAGAGGAGAGGGAGTTATAGCAGCAATAGAAAGAGAAAGACACGGTGAAAATATATCTTTTTGTAGATCACTTTAAGAGTTGTTTTCTGGCAAAATCATATCCTATTGTTATCAATAGTGGGACAATAAAGATGGGAAGAATTAGCCAAAAACAAAACAAAAACAATCAAATAATGTGGGCGGGGGGGGGCGGGGAATGGTCCTAAAATAAGATTACCAAGAATATATTACTAAATGATTTATTTGGGCTTGAAAAGTGGCCATTTTTTTTTACACTGTGAAATGGAAAATAATCCTTGTACCCATTGTGTCTATCCACTAGCAGCAACATGATGAAGTTTTCCACAGAAACAACATTCTGCTATCTAACTTCCCACCTTTGCAAAGAGCAGTCAATAAATAGTCAATAGTATTCATTTTAACAGAGTGTACTGATAACAAAGAGAGTTACAGCAGAAATCTGTCCTCAACATAATTTACTAGGGAAGATGAGACAAATACAAGTAAAATAAAAAGACACATACTATTTCCTTCCTTTTCAGAAAGTATCACTAAAACAAGTAGAGCAAGGGAACAGAGAATCCTGCAAATGAACTGTTCCTGGAATTCCCGCACACAGTGGAATCCAGTATTCCCAAACTATTCAAGTGTCTCTTTACCTAGTAGTAAAAATAACAGAGTTATCACCAGGGACGACAGTAGAGATTGGCAAAACCAATGATGAAAATTTCCAGATTAGGAGAATTTCCAGATTAGGAGAGCCTTATTTCAGTGCAAATTACTCTTAGACTCCCTCAACTCTCCATGTTTTTGGACAAATGGTACTGGAGAGTGATTCTGCTGATTGTGGACATATAGTGATTCTGATTGTGGACCCATCATTTTTTAAAAGTTTCTTTTTTTTTTTTTTAAAGATGACCGGTAAGGGGATCTTAACCCTTGACTTGGTGTTGTCAGCACCACGCTCAGCCAGTGAGCTAACCAACCATACCTATATGGGATCCGAACCCGTGGCCCTGGTGCCATCAGCACCGCACTCTCCCGAGTGAGCCACGGGCCGGCCCTAAAAGTTTCATTGAGTTATAATTTACATACCATACAATTTATCTGCTTTAAGTGTACAATTGCATGATTTGTAGTATACTCAGAGTTTTGTAACAGCACAAGTATAGAGTTTTAAGTGTTAAATAAATCACTGAAAAAACTGGGTCTTGTGACTTCAACTCTACGGTAATTAACTCTTTGAATTTCTTTCTCTCCTACCCCTATTCCCATCACCCTGCTGCCAGGTAATCATTTCCAGGGTAAAGTATGGTGCTGACACTAATATATACTGGAATGAATAGAGAGCATTTGAAAAGTTTCTTTTTAGGAAAGTAACTTTTTATAAACAGCAATGGTGTTGAAAATATGGTAGCTTCTGAGAAAGAAGCTGGTAAAGTATATACTTAGTAAATTAGCTGGTTGTGGGAGCAATCCATAGAATTGCTGGCAAATGTATAACTGAGGAGTTTAGAAACCCCCAAACTCTGACTAAAATGAGGATGTAATCTCAGGAGGCAAAACAAGAAATGGTTTTAATTGGGTCATCAGAAAACTAATCAGTCACCTAGAACATTGTTTAGGGAAAGTTTGTGTGAAGATTAGCCTATTGAAAAAGAATTGCCAATCTTTACCCAGCACTGTACAAGGAACAGAGACACAAAATCCAGGGGCTATGAATTTTCCAGTCTTGGAGAGGACTTTGTTGTGGGGCAGAGATCACTTAATCAGGTCTTTCTTACCATATTCTGAACAAAATATCCCTCAAAATGATTCACCTCGTTTTGTTCTGATTCACTAATAGTTTGTTTTTTTCCTTTTTTGTAGACTGAAAATATATTAATCACCTCTGATAACAGCACTGATAACATTAAGATCACATTCTTAACCATAATAACCAAAAGCTAATGCCATCCTGGGAGACCCGAATAAACAGCCATCTAGACTTTTCCTGCAATATACTGACCTCATCATCAACCCCAGAACCTATAATTTGGTTACATTCAAATATATATATATATATATAAATGGGTCAATAAAGAAATGAGTGTGTCCTATTCACTCTATATTATGTTCTACCTTGTATTTCTGAACTTAAAATCAGAAATGATTGTGTTAAATTAGACATACAAGAATAAGTCAAAGCAAGTTAATGGTTTTCTTATTTTTCTGGAAGAAAATGTATTGAAATTAAAAGCACCTATGTTTAAATCACTTCAGTTACTGCTACCTTAACATTAACCAACAGATGACCCAGAAAAAATCTAAACTGATGGATAAAAGAACGTAAAGAAAATGTGCTCAGTATATAACTGTTGAAGGAAGGAATCAATAAATGATAGGGCTTTAAAAAAAAACTCTGACCTTTTCTGCCACGAATTGAATGGGACGGTGCTAGAAACAATAAATTTGTTGAAATAGCGTCTTTTTTGGTAACCTCATTTTTTAAAAATCAAGTTTTCTTTTTTATTAAAAGTTCGGTTTCAAAAAATATCATTGAAGGATGGTCTGAAGAATAGATAATCTATCTCTCCCTCTAAAATTTTCAAAGGTTCTTTTCCCTTTTGGGATCTACAGATCCCTTTAAGAATTTGACTAAAATTTCAATTCTTCTTCCCATAAAAGGTACATGCACACATACATATATAATTTTGGAAACCATTACGGAGAATTCAAGGACCACCAAAGGTCCTGTAGAGGATCCACAGACCCAAGATTAAGCATCGTTGCTCATTTCTAATTGAATTTGTATTTTGGGGTCACTAAGAGACATTTGAAAAATATATTCTAACAACTTTTATTTTTTATTTTATTTTTTTTTGTCTTTTGTCTTTTTTTTTCCGTGTCCGGCAACGGATTGCAACCCTCAGTGTTGCCCCCGTACCGGACCGGGGACCGGCAACTTTTTATTTTTTTTTGTCTTTTTTTTTTCCGTGTCCGGCAACGGATTGCAACCCTCAGTGTTGCCCCCGTACCGGACCGGGGACCGGCAACGGGATCACAAGCCTCAGTGTTGCTCCCGCGCCTCGCTCAGCCAGTGAGCGGGAACTGGTCTGTATATGGGATCCGAACCCTCGGACGGGAGCGCCGCCGCGCTTCCCAAGCGGCGCACTATCCAGTGCGCCACTGGGCCGGCCCCTCTAACAACTTTTAGAATTAAGAAAACATACCCTTCTCCTAAATGACCTACTCGTATTTATTTTTATTTCAAAGACACTGGATTTTTTTCTTTTTTTAAAGATGACCCGCAAGGGGATCTTAACCCTTGACTTGGTGTTGTCAGCACCACACTCTCCTAAGTGAGCCACGGGCCGGCCCAAAGACACTGGATTTTTAATACAGTGTTTCCTTCTCTACTGTAACTTCTAGGAAGACCAGAGTCAAATTTGCAGTATATCTCTAGGAATTCAACAGACATTTTGTGTGCTAACCTTATGCATGACTTCATCTTAATCTCTTACCCCTTATTTTCCCATTTCCGCTGATTTCTTCATCCGGTTTTAATAATGTATTATGGTATCTCTGTAAGCCGCCTCACATCCTTAGGGAGAGGGATGTTGTAAACAAATACACAATATGAAGAAACACATCCTTCAACTCAGGGTGCAGATCTGTTTTGGCATATTTATGACTACAGGGTTTTGTTTTTTAATATGAATTCATCAGTGACACTTAAGAATCCCAGCATTTTACATTAAAATCCAGACTTCCGATGTCTCTGAAAAAAATGTAAAAAAAAGTTCTTATCTCCGAGCCAGCATACAAACGCAATCACAGTCCTGAGCAGCAACTGTGTTCTCCAGTGGTTAAGGTTATTCTCACATCCATTTTGCTCATTTATATTATCTGAGAGGACCGGTAACGAGTTCAAAACTCCTGTATATAAGTAACTTTTAGGGGAACCTTATGAAAAAGCAATTAATTTCAGGATTCTGCACACACACTTCCTTTTTCTTTCTCGTTCTTCGAAAGAAGAGACAATTGGCACAATTCATGCCGCAAGCATCCACTGAGCCTCTACTCGGCACTAGGCCCAGCAACAGGCGATTAAAGAGAAGCAGTAATCTAGGCCCTGAAGGCGGTACGGTGTTGTCACCCCTCCTGGTTAGTACGTACCACCAGGAACTGATCGGGGTCACCGCCACTAGCGCAAGGAGTGGTGGCTATGCAAAGTTCTGAACCGAAAGTAGAACGGTACTTACTGTAGAGTATTTATTACGGAATCTAAACTGGGTTCCTCTAGATTAGACACTTGTCTAATTGTCTAAGCAGCCACTGCCTGTTAAGGGGAGAGAAGACAAAGCTACGTGCGGACTGTTAATTGCTTCACCTGCAACCCAGCTCCCGGACTAGACGCACTCTCCAAGGATGCCTCTGTTTCCGGAGTCACCGCCGGGTCCCTCCCACTTTGGCACCGCCCTTCGGAGTCTTTCCCGCCAAAGGCCGTTAACGCCGCGGAGCATGCTGGGACGAGGCTCTAGGCTAGGTTTCACCAAGTCCTCTCAAGGCGCCGAGTTGCTTTCAAAGAGGCTCAGTCCTGTGGAACTTGACTATCCCTGAAGACCCGACAGGGATTAATAGCCCCTTTAACAAGGGTTCTGTATTTAATTTTACGAAACGGCTGCTCACTCCATTAGCAAACCACTGGGCAAGTCTGGAACGCGGGGACTTTTTTTTAACTCCTTCGTGCGGAGGGTGACGTCGCGCGTGCGTCAGAAGAACTATCTCAGCATCCGTTACGCTGCTGCGCGTGCGTATTGAGATCGAAGAGCTGCTTCCTCTCGCTTCTCTTCCTCCCTCCCCCCATATCCATGCGCCGAGCTGATAAAGGCGCCATTTTGGAGAGGCCGCGGGAGACGTGGTACCGCTGCGGGTTTGTTCTGCTGTGCGCTAGGCTTGGTGGGAAGGCCTGTGCTCGAGTCCGCGCTTTTCGTCGCCGCCATGTCGGGAGGTGGTGTGATTCGTGGCCCGGCGGGGAACAACGATTGCCGTATCTACGTGGGTAACTTACCTCCAGACATCCGAACCAAGGACATTGAGGACGTGTTCTACAAGTACGGCGCTATCCGCGACATCGACCTCAAGAATCGCCGCGGGGGACCGCCCTTCGCCTTCGTTGAGTTCGAGGACCCGCGGTGAGGCGGCATGGGCTTGCGGCCTTGAGGAACTAGGTCGGAGTAGTTGGGAAAGGCTCCAAGGCCTTAACATAGAGAATGGGGAAGGGGGAGCTCTTTGAGAGGTTGGGGCGAGACGATATCGCCCATGTGGGAGGCGAGTAAGGAGCCAAGTCGGTGTGGCTTCTCTGGTGGCTGGGTGCCTTGGACGTCTCCGGAGCCGACTCGCGAGTTTGGAGCGGGAAACTGAGGCGGCGAAGGCTGGTGAAGTGGTCGGGAACCTGGCGTGTTCCTGGGTGGGGGAGGGGCCGTGTCTATTATGCGGCGCGTGTGGGCTCTTCCACTTTGGGTGCGCGTGTGCGGGGGGCCGCTGGTTCCCGACTGAGTTAGCTTCTCCCCGCGGTTTCTTTTTTCATCCCCTTTGCTTTCTGTGATCATTCAGAGACGCGGAAGACGCGGTGTACGGTCGCGACGGCTATGATTACGATGGATACCGTCTGCGGGTGGAGTTTCCTCGAAGCGGCCGTGGTACAGGCCGAGGCGGCGGTGGGGGTGGAGGTGGCGGAGCTCCCAGAGGTCGGTATGGCCCCCCATCAAGGCGGTCTGAAAACAGAGTGGTTGTCTCTGGTGAGTTTACTTCTGCTCGTGGGGGCTGATAAGAAGGGACAGAAACCACTTAAAATTTTTCCTTGCATGGCCAGTTTGACAGTTGCGAATTTTTCATGCAAAGTCTTAAATTACTTTAGTTTTTGAATGAATTTAGTAAACAAGGATTACTGTGGTGATTCTAGAATATGAAGACCCTTTACAAATAATCATTTGGACTCTGGATTCCAGAATCTTACTAGCTTTTTACCTGGAATCACTCAAGTACAACCAATAAGTATTTTGAAATAATCTTTGTTGTGATGCACATAAGTCGAATGTGAAGTTTAGGGTAATTTGTATTAAGGAAAAAAATGACTTTTTCAGGACTGCCTCCAAGTGGAAGCTGGCAGGATTTAAAGGATCACATGCGTGAAGCAGGTGATGTATGTTATGCTGATGTTTACCGAGATGGCACTGGTGTCGTGGAGTTTGTACGGAAAGAAGATATGACCTATGCAGTTCGAAAACTGGATAACACTAAGTTTAGATCTCATGAGGTAGGTCATACACTTATTCTTTTCTTTGGCCAGAATTGGATACACTGGTCTTAACAGTGGAATTTGAAGGTAAGGATTCAGGCAAGGGTGTCCAAGTGTATTGCCAGATTTCTGGATTTAGTTACATTGTATTCATTCAGCATGCCTGAAGACAGGTGAAAGCTTAGATCTTTCAATGGAAAGTTCTGTCTATCCAATAGGGAGAAACTGCCTACATCCGGGTTAAAGTTGATGGGCCCAGAAGTCCAAGTTATGGAAGATCTCGATCTCGAAGCCGTAGTCGTAGCAGAAGCCGTAGCAGAAGCAACAGCAGGAGTCGCAGTTACTCCCCAAGGAGAAGCAGAGGATCACCACGTTATTCTCCCCGTCATAGCAGATCTCGCTCTCGTACATAAGATGATTGGTGACACTTTTTGTAGAACCCATGTTGTATACAGTTTTCCTTTACTCAGTACAATCTTTTCATTTTTTTAATTCAAACTGTTTTGTTCAGAATGGGCTAAAAGTGTTGAATTGCATTCTTGTGTAATATCCCCTTGCTCCTAACATCTACATTCCCCTCATGTCTTTGATAAATTGTATTTTAAGTGATGTCATAGACAGGATTGTTTAAATTTAGTTAAAACTCTCCATGCTCTTCAAACTGTGATATTGTGTAAATGTCTATTCTGCTCTGGTTTGTGTGAACTGGGATGTTGGGGGTGTTTTTGGTTATCTTACTTGGGGAAGTTCTTATGTTTATCTTGCTTTTCATGTGTCTTTCTGTAGACATATCTGAAGAGATGGATTAAGAATGCTTTGGATTAAGGATTGTGGAGCACATTTCAATCATTTTAGGATTGTCAAAAGGAGGATTGAGGAGGATCAGATCAATAATGGAGGCAATGGTATGACTCCAAGTGCTATTGTCACAGATGAAATTGGCAGTATTGACCTTATACTAAAAGGCAAGGGTTAAGAATGATTGAATACATCTATCTTAAAACAGTTGTAAACATCTTATGCAGTTATCTTTAGCTACAATTGCTTTGCTCTTTAAACCTTGCAATTGTGGCAAAATTATATTGCCCATTTTGTAACAATTATTTTGCTCCCTTCCCTTTTTTGTTTTAATAGGGACTAATGTGGGAAGAACTGGCTAATTTGTCACAGTGCTTAGTTACAACTGTTAATGTGTGACCTGCTGTTGGTGTACATGTGGGTACAGGGTGTCTTTAATTCCAACGAGATAGAGTATAATATCAATACTGCTAAATCTGCATGTCCTCTGTGTGACTGATAGAGCATTGCTGTTTCATTTTTTTAAGACAAAATGAAAGCAAAATATAGAATTCCAATGTATTGGTGTAGATAATTTAGTTGGGAATACTTTTTAAGTCTCACCTTCCCCTTTAAACTACTATTCATAATTGACTCATATGTTTAAAACACTTTGATTAACAAGATAAATTGCAGATGGGAGCATTAGATTTAGTTTAGACTTAGGTGGGTAGCAATACCAGTAAACTTTTCAACGACATAACTCTTTGCAACCACAAAACCTGTAATACGCTGTACAGTAACAAGTTGTTGGCATTATCAGTTGAACTGTAAATATAAAATGCTTCTTCCAATTAGTCTCTATGATGATTAAGTTTCTAAAATTTATCTGAACACCATTCAGAAACTTGTTTTGGGGAATTTGATAGTTATTGATGTACATCTATTAAACTGATGACAGACATAACTCATCATTCCCCAGAAACCTTTTTTGATTACAGTATCTAACATTTTGCCTCCTCTTTTTTGGTTTTGCTGGTTATAAAGGTTTGGATTGGAGAGGGCTCACTGGATCCCAATCCTTGGAGCTGGATCATTGGATTCAAATCATAATGTGGATAGGATAGGGAGGATGAATTACAAGGATTCATGGAGCGGGATCAGATTACCAGGAACATAGGAGTGGATTCCTGCCCCAACCAAACCGCATTCGTGTGGATTTTTTTTATTCAACTTAATTGGCTATTCCAAAGATTTTTTTTTTTTTCCTATTTTTGACGATTGGAGCCCTTAAGATGCACGATGGAATTGTGTTTTGCATTTTTTGGTAAAAGGAGCAAAGCGAGGACCTGGAGATATACGCGGAGCAATCTCCTTGGAAGGATTCAGCACGAGTAGATGGTAAACATTTAAAGGGGAAAGGGGGGTTTGTTTAAAATAGTAAATCAGTAAGTTACTTCTAAATTTAAAGAAAACAAAATTGGAGTTGAAGAATAAGTAGGTTTCCAATTGGCTATTGCCGTTTTTCTTTGAAAAAATAAACATTTTTTAAAAAACTATGCATGGTTGTCCTTTTTCCTCTTCATGTAAGATTTTTAACTGGGTGACTAGTCTATCACTTAATACTTTAAATTGGTAAGATTCTGACTGTTGTGTTTATGTGTTAGTAAATTAAAGGTTCTTGAAAGGCAATCTAATAAATGGTATTAACCATCTCTTATTGTTAATTGTAAAAGTCTTCAGGGAATGAGGTGAGAATAAGG
This sequence comes from Galeopterus variegatus, assembly GCF_000696425.1. Taxonomy (NCBI): domain Eukaryota; kingdom Metazoa; phylum Chordata; class Mammalia; order Dermoptera; family Cynocephalidae; genus Galeopterus; species Galeopterus variegatus. Next base: position 175,726 of record NW_007726244.1, read on the forward strand.
CAGTTGAGTATGTAAATGTTAAACGAGGGGATGATCTAGTGTCTGAAAGATAAGCTTATAATTTGCTAGAAAGTGACTAAAAATTTATAGATACCGCTTAATTTTGGTCATTTAGACAACATAGACTTTTGTGCAAAATTGGTTCATGGCTAGTAAATTAATGTTAACTTGGAGATAGCTTTTGAAGTTCTCAATGAAACTAATTTTAAAAAATTGGTATTAAATGTTAACTTTGGCACAGATGTATTAGAACTCTTGTAGAAATGTGAACAGTGCACTAGAGGATTAACTGCTTATTTGGGTGAATCATTTGTAATAAAAAGCTGGGCACTTAGAATTTAGCCATGTAAAACCCTTCTCAACCATAGTTATTCTGTACTCAAGACATTCTGTACCAAAGCAAGGATTATATCTTTTAATCTGTTAGTCTTTATATTTTTTTTACTGACATCTCCTTGATGCCAAGTTTCCAAACTTGCTTGGGTTGGGGGAGAGGAGTTTAACTTAAAATTCCTAATCTTTGTCTTCTGATTTCCTCATAGTTTAGTCATAACCATCAGACCACTCTTTTCCGCACTCAAAAGAAATAACTAGATCTTAACATTTCCCTTGGGTGCTAATCATAGTTGAAAGCTGAATTTAAGACGATTATTTAGGTGAGATAATTTTAAACCTAGAGAAAGCCAGAAATAATCTTGGTAGTGGGAGAAATGGGTTCCAAGAGAGGTTTGCATAAAGTCATCCAATCGGTATATTTTAATGAACCTTGTGGAATGTCAGGAGGAAGAGAAGGGATGTTAAGTTCAAAACTAGGATTTCACTTTAAATATTTAAAGCATTTAATATAGATACATTAAGGAAATGGTTCTAGTTTTTATGTAAGAAATCAACATGGTTAAGAAGCAAATATACTATTTAAAACAATTGTGAAGAATATTTTACATGACATGCTTAAAGTTTTTAATTGTTTCATGTGTAGAATATTTCTTAAATTGGGTTATTAGAGGGAAGATATCAAATGACTAAAAAGATAATTTTGAAAGGTTAATGTGAGGTAGACTTAAGCAAACTTGGGTTTGTATTCATTGAATGTTCTGGAAACAAAGGACCAGAATGTAAATGGCCTTCAGTCAAGATTTAGTGTATTTAAGCTCTGAAAATTTTTGGTAGTTTGAAGTGGAAAGTATTCCTTACCTGCTATATAGGCTGAGTTTGAAGATTAGAGAGGACTTCATGCATATTTATGAAAGGTAGAGAGGCATAGGTTTTGTAGGTAAAGGTGACCAGATAACTACACTTTTGGGGCTACAAAAGCTGTGTAGAATTTTCCCCCTTTTTTCCCTATTTATGTCCCCTTAAAATTTTGTAGAGAGCCTATAATTAATTTTCTAACCAAGGAAAAACTTAAGTCTCTTTAAGAAGCAATTACTTACCATAACATCAGATTGAGTAACCTACCTTGCTGTTCAGCCCACATCCTACTGGAAACAAAAGGTAAGAAACCCATTTTCTGATTGCTAATTGTTTGGGATCTGAATTTTATTTTAAAAACAGTTTAACATTTAAAAAGATGCTGGTTGGAATATGAATAGATTTCCCTCATTTAAAGTGGTTTATTCCTTTTAATAAATTAAGTGCTCATATATCCACACATTGTAGTGCTTGAGTTCAATATGGTTTATTCTAGAATCTCAGCTTTTCTTAGTTGTGTGTGTGAAACATGTCTTGGTCATTGGGGCTGGTGTTATTTTTGAATTTCTGTGGTCAAGGTGAATTTCTTATGTGTGCCTTTTTGCTTTTGTATATGAAGTTTGTTATGAAATTACAAATGAATTAAGTTGTGTGTATGTATTTACCATAAATAGTATTAAAAGGAGAGAAACTATAAGTGTGAAGTTCTGTTGTAACATAACTACCCTTTGGCTTAACTATTCCATCACAGTATGATGAAGAGTGCAAAAGCAGAAAACAAATTCAGTCTCTTACCAACTGTCCTGAAATGCAAAAAGTTTTGAAAACAAAAGATATTTTTGTTGTTGATCTGATGAAATGTAGTTTGACCAGAATTGATGCCTTCATTTTGCACTTCGTGTGACTAAACTTTTTCTGCAGAAATACTGATGTGCTTCATTGTTCATTACACAGTGGCTACAGACTTTGCAGAAGGTGTTACATAATAAACGGTATATACACCATACCTTTATAAAGTGCAAACAGCTCTGAATCCCAAATACACCTGTCCCCAAGAGTTCGGATAAGGGATTGTAGAACTGTATTAGAATACACAGGTCTTATGTTTCTGAGTAGTTTGGGGTGAGTGAGTGAAAAACCTGTTAACTGAATCCTTCATTAGATGAGATCTAAGTTCTCCTAAGTCTTTTTAGGCTGAAGCAGCCACAAGGAAAGAAGGTATGGCCTACAGTTTTATATTCTGTTGATTTGGTGGATTCAAAACAGTTGTATTCCATTGAAGAAGAAAATCAGCCATCCTAGAGTGTACAGTACACTACTCTGTTCTTTTGAGGTAATTATTTGTTTCAGTAAACAGGAACATTGACCAGTCTGATCCTGTATGAAAGATGAATTGGCGTGAAGTATAGAGATTCTAAAGAAACATCTGTTCATTGTGTCTATTGTGATTGTTTATTAAATAAATAGTAATCTTGGCAAAATAATTTTTGCTTTAAACATAGATTAAAGAAGTTACAGTGTACTGTGCTTAAATCAGCACTTACTCCATGATTAAGAACTTTAGACTGCCTCTTACTAGCTTTGAAAGCTATGCATGACAACCCTAAAGTTGTGAGTTTGTCAGGGTCAAGGGAACAATTTTTTTCTATTGTAAAACTCACTTGGTGCTTCAGTAGTACACAAAATAAATTGAATAAATTAGTCTGTCATATGGAAGTTAATTTAGGCAGAAGTAACCTCATAATTCACAACTTTTTAATAGATGCTAGGCCAGTTTCTCAGGGAGAAGTCATGCGTGCCTTTTCATAAGAAGGTTACCATTTAGGTAGGTAAGCAAAACACAGATGAAACAATATTTATAGAGAATTCAGCTGGGTGCTTTCTCCATCTCAAAGCACAAAGGAGGTGGTAATGCCAGAGGTCAATGGTTCAGATCCCCTTACCAGCCAGCCACCAAAAGAAAAAAGGAAAGGGCCGGCCTGGTGGCACACTCGGTAGAGTGTGGCAGCGCGGTGGCGCTCCCGCTGAGGGTTCGGATCCCATATAGAGACCGGTCCACTCACTGGCTGAGCGCGGTGCGGGCGTGACACCGAGGGTTGCGATCCCGTTACCGGTCACGACAAAAAGGAAAAAAAAGAAAAAAGGAAAGTATGAAGGAGGTAATATTCAAGCACCAGGTTAAAATTTGTCTTAACTCCTGTCACTGTACAACATATCTGTCAACTATTGATAGAACTATACACGTAAAAGTGGAAATTGAGACTCTCCCCAACAAGTGTACTTTGAACAAAAATTTGTAGGGATGCCAAAATGTCTAATAGGAACTGTAAAATATTCTGTTCCACTCCCCATTCGAGTAAATGCAAGGGAAAATCCCTTAGCCACTAGAGGGAGCTATGACAAAATCAACCATGAACTAGCTATAAGGAATACGACCAGCAAAGCAAAGATCAACTACCTTGATCCTCTGTATCATATCTAAAATTAAATGGTTTGGGTAAGTTTTCGTTCTGTATCTTTAACTTTACCTCTGCCTCCTCATCTGTTGGGCAAAATCCATTCCTTTCTCAGCTGGATCATTTAGGTTTTGAATAGAGCTTGCTTTATAAGGTACTCACCTATCTTGTACATCTCCAGGTATTGAATAGTAAGGCCAGGAGTGTGAGAATTGGGTACAGTAGTAGGTGTACTGTGAAAAGAAGGCATAAAATTGGTCATGTCCTAGGGACCTTTGTAGTTTGTTTTCATGGTGTGAAACAGTTTCAGGAGTGATGATCTACCAGTCTTATTTCTTGGCATTACTAAGGCTTTTAATAATCACTTTGTCTTAAAAACCTGCGTATTTGTCAAGTGAACGGTTTTTGTTTTCTAGGCCTTTCCTAGTAGACTCAAAGTTATCTTTTTTTTTTTCCCCCTTTTTGTCTTTTTCGTGACTGGCTACGGATCGCAACCCTTGGTGTCGCGCCTGAACCGGACCGGGACCGGCAAAGGGATCGCAACCCTCGGTGTTGCCCCCGCACCTCACTCAGCCAGTGAGCGGCCGGCTGGTCTGTATGTGGGATCCGAACCCTCGGCGGGAGCGCCGCCGCACTCCCAAGCGGCACACTGCAGCAGTGCGCCACCGGGCCGGCCCTCAAAGTATCTTGTGAACAAAAAATACACACAGTTCTCTTGACATGTTTACTTAGTGCCATTTTTTTTTTTTTTTTGTCTTTTGTCTTTTTCCGTGTCCGGCAACGGATCGCAACCCTCAGTGTTGCCCCCGTACCGGACTGGGGACCGGGCAAGGGGCCGGAACCCTCGGTGTTGCCCCCGCCCCCCCCTCAGCCAGTGAGCGGCCGGCTGGTCTGTATGTGGGATCCGAACCCTCGGCGGGAGCGCCGCCGCACTCCCAAGCGGCACACTGCAGCAGTGCGCCACCGGGCCGGCCCTCAAAGTATCTTGTGAACAAAAAATACACACAGTTCTCTTGACATGTTTACTTAGTGCCATTTTTTTTTTTTTTTTGTCTTTTGTCTTTTTCCGTGTCCGGCAACGGATCGCAACCCTCAGTGTTGCCCCCGTACCGGACTGGGGACCGGCAATGGGACCGCAACCCTCGGTGTTGCCCCCGCGCCTCGCTTAGCCAGTGAGCGGGAACCGGTCTGTATGTGGGATCCGAACCCTCGGGCGGGAGCGCCGCCGCGCTTACCAAGCGGCGCACTTATCCAGTGCGCCACCGGGCCGGCCCAGTGCCATTTTATTTTAAGAGCTGAAAATTATTGGGAATTAAACACTTCAGCATTTGTCATTTCCATTATCCCCTTTTCCCACAAGTTTACATTACAAAAATGGAAAGGACACAAACTTGTCTCCTGTTTAAATTACCACTAAGAATATTAACAATTTTGTTTTAGGCCTACTTGATGGGATTTAGTCATCAAGAAGACAGGTGTTGGAACACTGGCCTTGAAACACTAATGTTAGAAACTTATGGGGCTGGGCCCGTGGCTCACTCGGGAGAGTGTGGCGCTGGGAGCGCATGAGCGCTCCCGCCGCGGGTTTGGATCCTATATAGGGATGACCAGTGCGCTCACAGCGCTCACTGGCTGAGCAAGGTGCGGCCAGTCTCCAACAAGGACAAAAAAAAAAAAAAGAAAAAAAAGAAACTTATGCCTTGCAGAATAAGACAAGTAGGCAAATAAAGTTGTTTTTGCAGTACAGAAAAGAATTCATCAAGGTTGCATAGTAGGGATTTCCCTGCCTGCAAAGCTAACACTTCTTATGTCAAGGGAGGCTACAGAAGGTAGTTGCTGACTAGCAGTCTTGCTGCAAATTGGATTGAGAATGCTAAAAGTGTGCCAGGTTTATTAAGCTTATCCTTAATCCTAAAAATGTTAGCTCTGGTGGCCCTTTAATAATTTAACTTGTGAAGAGGTACTCTGAAGCCACAAATTGTACAAATGAAAGCCAGAATTTCCTTTGTAAAAGAGAAGGACTAAATGTAGGATATTGTTAAAAGTGCTAGAAGGCATGGCAGAATTATTCCCTGAGGTGCTGGGTAGTAGAGGATCCTTTATGTGTCTGTTTGGAATAAGCTTTCAAGTTGCAGCAAATTATTAAGGCTTACTACATAGGAATAGACTGCAGCATCAATCAAAAAGGATCTACGAATGAAGTCCTGGCCTGATTCTCATCTGTCCTTAATAGTGGCATGACTAGAAGTGTAGGTTACAAAATAAAGAGTGACATCCACATTTTGAGGCTAGTGTAAAATGTTGCTTAGCAATATAGCAAGCACACTACAAAGAAAACAAAATGGTTCTTTTGTCTTCTAAAACTAGGTAGTAAACTTGCAGCAAGGTGGTTGATCGTCAAATTCAATGTCTTAGTCACAAGGCTGTTGCATCTATGACTTAGGCTAAACTGGAGACTTATTTACTTGCCAAATAGTTCTTCAAAATACTGTTTGGATTTGTCTACCATCATATTTTCCATATCAGCATCCTTGTCTGTGCACCCATATTTCATGGGTTTCAGTTACTTCCCCAAACGTTGCTCTCATAATAATGAATCAGAAATAGTGTTATATTCTTCCTTTCCAATTTACCACTATTCTCAATCACATCTTGCCCAACTAGGGTTGATCTGTAAATACTGGCCACGTTTCGTTTTTGCTTCTTTGTATTTGCTTATATTTTCAGACTGCCCCTTCTCCCCAAGTAGTCTCCCTGCTGCTTCAAATCCTGTCCATCCTCAAAAGTTCAACTCAAGTCACACTTCATTTCTGAAACTATAAAAGGCAAGCTGCTGAAGCCCTTTAATAGCTCTTCTCCAAAATGCATTTAGTCCCCTCACAATTTATCTCATTGCTGTTGAATGTTTTGCATGTGTTAATTTTTCCTGCCCAATGGAATTTTTGTAATGTTTGTACTTCCCAATGAGCCAAATGCAGTGCTGACACAGTTTAATAAATATTGATTGATGAATTGGAAAGAGTTTAGTACTCCTTAAAAGCAAAGTGCTATAGAAGTCTATATTTCACAAACTATTGGCTAACTGCGGGTGAATTATTGGAGAAACTATTTTAATCCTAAACGTTGAATCAAATCCTGCTTAGATGTGAAGCCAGGAAATTAGAATTAATTTAAATGCTAGCCTACGCCCTAGTATAATTGGAAAAGTAAATGTTGCCCCAAAAATTGGTCTTGCCAAGTCAAAAGAGGGTTTTTTTGTTGTAAGCTGTGCACACTTCTTTCAGTACAGGTCATCAAGAATTGATGGCATTGTTTCTTAGAAGACTTAATTATTTCCCTCGCAGTCAGCCTACCTTTTCCAGTTGGGAGAGTAAGTCTTAAGGGGAGAGTAATTATTTCCTTGGGATGGGAAAGAGCCTTAAATATTACATCAGGACCCTACTCTGGGCTTTAGGCTAATAGAAAATCAACTAGCTTAAACAATACTCTCAAAGCCAAGAGACTCAGCATATGTATGTGAAGGGTACTTCAAAAAGTTTATGGAAAGATTTGTATTTTAATTCTATTTTTCAGTGAACTTTTTTGCAGTATCCTCGTATTTAACACCCCATACTCCAAATCCCACAAGCCACCTCATTCCTTTTGCTGTTAAATTCTTTAACCTCTTCATGATCAGCTAATGACTGAAGCATTCTTGAACTAATTGCACTCATTGCTGCTTTGCTTTTCTTCATGTTTATGTAGTGACATGCATACAATTACATGTCACTGTTAAGCTGTTCTCTAGTTGATTCATGTATATGTTTTACTTCCCCAGCTACATAGTGAACTCTCTCAAACCAAGGGCTGCTTTTAACTTTTTGACATTTCTTCCCAGATGTCCAATGTTTGTGAGTAAATAAGGCAAGTGTGCTGCATAGCTTAAATCTGAGATGCAGTGTGCTCCTCCAATCAAATAGGGCTTATTTCCAGATTGGTGATCTCAAGGGTTCATGCCCTTGCTACTGTTGTTATTAATGGAAAAGTTTGAGGGAAAATGCAAGGCCGTAGGGCAAATACCTAATATTTTTCAAATGAAAGTAATAGCTAACTGTTTTACAAAGCACTATGATTCATTTTAATCCTCAAATGGTATTAGCCTCTTTTTGCAATTTGAGGAAATAGGCTCAGAGGTGTTTTGTTTGTTTTCTCTTTAGGCTCAGAGATGTTAAAGTGGCAGGCCCAGAACTTGAATCCAGGTCTTCTGATGACATATTCTTGTTCTTTTAACTACCACATTGCTTTTTAGTCAGCTTGCCTTTTCCAGTTGGGAGAATGTCTTTGAAGAGAACACCACCTGTAATGTCTACGTGATGCCACCAGGGTGTCCCATGGTGCTGTCTTTGATTCATGTTCTTACCCTGGGATCTGGAGGCTGTTCAGAGCAGGAGTTCTATCTAGTCTCAGTAGCCGTGGCCCAGAGTCCAATAGCAAGAAAGTGGGATGCTTAGCTCCCTGGTTTTCCAGTGTGCAGTGCACAGCTAGCTTTCACAGAGAAGCCCTTATCCTCTGACTGCTAGTAGTCAGAGTGGCCCCACTGGACAGCAGGTCACAGTGCCCAGGGCCTAGCTAGCCACTCAGTAACTGGGCAACAGCCTCGCAGAAGACAGAAGCATAGACAAGAACCTGAATGGGTAAATGTCTACAAACATCTGCATTTGTTTTGGTAGTTGACTATACTCAAGTTTATATGATGCACAAAACTTACCATTGTAGGGAGATGAGTTTTAAAAGCCAGTGTGTGGTGACGTCCTACTTTTCAGTTTGTAGTAAAAATGTTTGCATTATACTTAGCCCTGAGTATACATACAACCTGTTAGGTATCAGTTTTTATATTCAGCAAACCTAGATGGTAATCTACAGTGTCAAAGCTATCACTTATATGAGAACCAATGAGATGAAGTCTCACATTTAGTGCTATTTAAAGAGACCAAATAGTCCCTTAAAAATTTGCTTCCTTCCCAGTGCTCCTTAAGTACTTTGTACACATGTCTATAACCCGTCTATAATTATTTCTTTATGAGTCTTGATTTCTCCACTGGAGAAGATTCTTAAAAGTATCTTCAGTGGCTAGTTCAGCTTCTAGCATTTAGTAGGTGCTCAATAAATATCTATTTACTGAAATAGCAATACTTCCATAATAGTTCTGGGATGATTCTACACGTGTCATTTTTCTAAGGAGTGAGTCCGCGTTAGAGAGGTCTTTTGTTTTCAGGCTGATTAAAATTAATTATGAACTCGGAAGTTAGTCTCTGGGGTGTCTTGGTTGGCCTTTCAAAATCTTCAGTACATCATTCTAGCCTGAATTTTGGGGTTGTATCTGAGCTGTTTCTCTTTAGGTGTCATCCATGTGATAATCTCTTGGACTGGGTGTTTACCAGGGCTCTTCAAGCCACTGGGGACTTCTAAATTCTAAGAGTATGCTACTGAATCGAGATGTTGGACTTGTGGTGCCCCTTTTCCTCTCTCCTGTTTTTCCAGGTGAGTTTCTATCCCCAAACTCCTAAGTCATGCTTTTGAGGAGAAATCCCAAACCTACCATCTAATAGTCAAGTTTACCTTTGAATTTTCTCATTTCTCTGATGAGAGGACTAATCACAGATTGTAGTACCAATTTGGACCTCTCTTCCATGTGCTTTTCTTAAGTGTTCAGAGTAACTGCCTCAGCAAAGTAAACACGGTAAAGTGGATGTTAGTATTTCTATGCAAATGCTTTTTGGATGAATTACTGTAGAAGTAAAAGTTATCAATTCTGATATAAACAACCCATCTTCTTGTCCCTAAGAAATATCACTAAGGGATTTTTTCATCCCATGTTACATACGTAGTTTAATAAAGTGGCCTGAAAGTATTCTTTCACATGTGAGAAGTAGGTGTATTGTGCCTTTCCCATCTGAAGTGCAAAGTACTAAAAGGCAGAACTAATGTGTATTCCAACCCCCACAGTGTCTGTTTCTGGGCTTGCTTTATACTTGATGCTCAGGAAGTGTTTTCACTGGCTTGGGTTGACTACTTGCCATCTGCTCTGTGAGCATTCATTGCTGAATGAAAAGGGAGAGAAAGTGAAAGGAGAAGGGGGGTGGCGGGGAGAGGAAGCTGAAGAAATAAGAGGAAACAGCTGGAAGCTGAAGAGATGGATCTTATGTAAGGTCAGTAAAACAAAAAGCTAGCAGAGGGCAGGGTCAGTACTCCCAGGGTCAGCCCTGGGAGTACAGGGTTAATTAACTTCTGTCAGTTGAGTAGACAGAGCCTTGTGTGCTGTGTTAAAGAGATCAAAGTTACTTCAAAGGAAAACCTAGATTCTTCCTTGTGTACCTTAGTAAGTTGTTCATCAGGTCAAAATTTATCCTGCCCTCTAGGAATTCTGGTCTTCTCCAGGGCTAGCAGAGAGCTTGCTGCCACTTCTCAGGCAACCAAGGATGAAGTGCTTCAAGTATTTATGGATAGCACCAGGTAAGCTTGATGTATTATTCACAGTGTAAAGAGTAAATGCTGAGTATAGCTGTTGTCCCTATGTAGAACTTTTAACAACCAGCTCACCAGATCCTTTCAGCTTTTATGCCTGTATTGGAAAGGTAGAACTTTAGGCAGTGTCTAGCTCATAGACTTCTCAGGGTCAAGAAACATCCTTAAAGGAGTTAATTCCCTCTCCTGGAGCCTTAGCCAGGTCATATGTTGTCCGGGCCTTGTGTTACCATGTGTTGGCATTGCTTTCTAGAATGGAGCAGCCTTCCCAAAGCTTAGTCTTGTAATGTCACATCAGTGTCTTAGGTCACTGCTGTTCACTTCCCTTATCCAGGGAACATACTTCATAGGTGCCTCAACATCTGTTTCGTTATTCCCTGTTCCCTTCACTGCCAAGAATAGAGGGACACTCAGTTGAAAATCAGATTGCTCCAGTGAAGAAACTTAAAAAAGATGTTTCTGTTGGAGTTTAAGAGTGTTCATTTGATTTTTCTATATTTTTGCCCCACCCCTACTCTTCACAAGAACATTTGGACAGGCAGCATTAATAATTAGTACTTTTTTTTGCACATGAATAGAATTTTTAGTTTTTCTGGTAATGCAAATGAGTGGCACAATGCTGTTGAGTGTCATTACATCCGACTTAACCAATGGAATGTATTTGGGGTAGAAGCTATAGCCGCTGAGAAGAGGTTACCTCTGTAATAGACAAGTTTTATGTAAAAATTTAACTTGTGTTTTCAACTTTTAACACAATTTTGTAACTGAGCTTTGTGGTGTGGTTCAGGCTCACAAAGTTTGTCCCTTCAGTGTCAACTTGTTTTAAGCTCCTGGGCCTGGGGCATCTGAGGGCAGTGAAGAACAGGTGTCCAAAGGAGAAATGTTGGTGCCCGAGAGTATGTTTTCCAGTTGTATTGAATTTCTTACGTGGTGTATTTTTGACCTTAGTTTCTTTCCTCCTTGTGGCCTATGCTATTTTGCTTGCTATTTGTTGGATATTCTCCTTCGTAAGTCATTCAAGAGTAGTAAAGTGGATGTTAGTATTTCTACTCAAATGCTTTATGGATGAAGCTGATAGGTTTAGCATTGATTTTTACCAGTGTCTTTCAAGAAGAATTAAGGAGATAAATGTGTATCTGTGCCTTTGGACTCTTTTGGAGTCTGGAGTATGTGACCCTTCTTAGAGACAATAATGTGTTTTAATTAAGAACCCTCAACTATCAGTTGAACTCAGTGTCTACTAGGAAAATGGGTAGATTTGTTCCTTGTCCCTTTGTTTTCTGTGACTATGTTCCAGCTGTCAAGGAACTTAAATAGGTATTCAGGGGGAAAAACTTTCACTGTTTCCCCTTTCCTCACCTTGCCAGTTAAAACAGAAATAACTAGTGAAGACATTTTAGGTGGCAGAATTGAAACACAAACCCAACATCTGACCACATTGGCCACAGGCAAGTGGCTTTAAGCCCTTAGTGTGGTAATCCACCTCAGGGGTAGGGGGGGGTGTAAGGGGAGGAGATCACTTATGCTTTTCTCTCAGAGAAGCTTGGGGTACGGGGGTGGGTGCAGTTCACTTTGGTCTGGTAAGAGTGTACTTCCTTTTTTTATCGATGGCATTGAGGCTGATATTGAAGGGTAACATTTCTTTCTGGCCAGTTTCTTGATATTTATAAATATAGTCATGGTTTTTACTAGTAGATTTGCATGAAGAATTCGTACATTCAGTTGTCAGTTTCAAGCCTCTTCTAACTATTCTCTACTGAAAGTTTTGGAATTGATTTGTTTTCTGTTTGTCGAGCAGTCTTATCTAAGGACAAGTAATTGATAACAGCAGAGATGCTTTCCATTCCTAGGAGTCTTAAGTCTGTAATCCAAATCCTTAATTTATTCACAGTATTTTAAAATCCTTTTCAAACTAGGAAGGAAATATCCTGTTGCTTTCTAATATTTGCTAAAAATTGTCTTTAAAATTGGTAAAGGGTCACAAAAAATTATTACAATATATAAGGTTCAATATACTAATTATCCTGATTGAGCATCACATATTGAACAGAGGTATTGATATTCAACGCTGTACCCCACAGATATACAATCAATTATGTCTCAATAAATTTTTTCTAAAAAGTTGTCTTTAGGGAAATAGACCTTAGGGCTCTTTTTTTTTTTTTTTTTTTTTTTTTTTCTCTTTTTCCGTGTCCGGCAACAGATCACAACCCTCAGTGTTGCCCCCGTTACCGGACCAGGACCGGCAACGGGATCGCAGCCCTCGGTGTTGCTCCCGTGCCTCGCTCAGCCAGTGAGCGGGAACCAGTCTGTATGTGGGATCCGAACCCTCGGCGGGAGCGCTGCCGCACTTCCCAAGGGGCGCACTGTAGCAGTGCGCCACCAGGCCGGCCCGACCTTAGGGCTCTTTGAAGGAGAGAGGGATGAGAGAAAACCTATCTCTTTGAGAGAAAGTGAAAGGAATAATTAACTGGCTCAGAGCTCCTGTGCGTAGTTTGCAGCTCCAAAGTTAATCTAGAACCATTCAATAGCACCAATAAAAATATTTACTTAGTACCTTTTACATTTCAGAAATGTTGTAAGCATTTTACATACATTTGTCATTTAATCCACAGGTCATCCCTGTGAGATGGGTATTTTGTTCTTATTTTCCACATGAGGAAACTGAGTCACTGAAAGATTAGGTAAAAGGTCATACAATTTGGGGGGGGGGGGAGTAACCTGAACAGGGTGAGTTGGGGATCTGACTTTTGTTTGAGTGGATGAATTTACTGTCTTTAGACATGTTTCTTTGACTGGACCCCAGTATATAATCTGTGGCAGGTGGCTTGAGAAGGGGCTTGTTTTGTTTGTGGTTAAGGATATGGTAAAAGGGCATAAAATTTGGGGGGGGGGGGAGTAACCTGAACAGGGTGAGTTGGGGATCTGACTTTTGTTTGAGTGGATGAATTTACTGTCTTTAGACATGTTTCTTTGACTGGACCCCAGTATATAATCTGTGGCAGGTGGCTTGAGAAGGGGCTTGTTTTGTTTGTGGTTAAGGATATTGACTGTTCTAAAGGTAAAATTGCCCCTTCTAGAGATGGAGTCTTTGATTTTACTGGTTTCATTATATTCCTCTAACAGTTGGAGCTGATTGTTTTTGAATACTTATTCCAAAGTTTTGGATATTTTCCAGATTTTAAAAATTGCATCTGAATTTAAAAGGTTGTTAATTTTTCTTTATAAGGGAGAGTCTGGGGAACAATTAGGAATTCCAGTTTTGTCTTATGGATAAAGATATAATTAGCCGTTTTCCTCAAGAAAATTGATACTTCTGGATCCCACCTCTTCAGTAATGAGAACTGGACTTTCTTCACTCAACCTCTACTTCCTGTTAGTGGGAAAACCCCTCCCTAGAGGTGCTGTGAGAAAGATTGCTGGAGAAAGCTTTTCTAGATCCCAGGGTAAGGAGTTCAAGAGAGTTCAGCAATACTGTCATTAGAGTAATGGTCTTCATTAAGTACTAGTTTTCACAATCCCGAAGCTTCATTTTCACCACAGTTTGAAAGGGAGCAGCTAAGGAGAGGCTGTACGTGGGAGGAAGAAAACTGAAGAGATGCTTTACAGAGACCTTGAAATGAATGTGTTAAGGTAGGGCAGAAGCAGAGACTTGCTATCCACTGAATAAAAAAACAAAAACAAAAACATGCAGTGTCCAAGGTCAGAGCAAGAACATTAAAAAAAAACCCAAAACTGGTTAGCTCAGTTAGTTAATAGCACAGCCTTTTAACACCAAGGTCAAGGGTTTGGTTCCCTGTGCAGGCCAGCCGCCAAAAAAAATAAATAAATAAATAAAAGCTTTAGTTTACCTAGTTAATTTCTTAGGTTTACATCTTGGTTCCCTTTTTATCTCACATGTATATATGAACTTAGGCTTCCTGAACCATTTTATTTTTCTTTCCAAAAGAGACTAATGGACATTTATGGGAGACATGGGGCTGCCCTAGCAGTTTAGCTGAGAAATGTATCAGAAACTTCATGATTTTCTGTCCCCTCCTGTCTTAGGCTGACCGGTTCTCTGGTGTGTTACCTGCTTCTGATCCAAACTGCAGAACTTCTCATTCATCCCCAAGGCCTCCAGGCAGTATCCAATGGGGAATCAGCTCTAAAAGGAACCAGACCAGCGTTTTCCAGCCCCTTCATTCTGGTGACTGAGAAAAGGAAAGAGTTGGGAAAGGGCATACTTGTGCAGTGGATGGCAAGGAAACACAGACTGTCAAATTACTATGCCTCTTCAGTTTCTATTACCATATAATTCTGCAACCATATTATTTTTATTGTTTATGTATGGGAAATGTTGGAGATGGTGACCTTGATTAGAAGTGTCTGGAGGGTATTAAATGGAGGAGATAAAAAAGTTGGGGGCCGGCCCGTGGCTCACTTGGGAGAATGTGGTGCTGATAACACCAAGGCCACGGGTTCGGATCCCTACATAGGGATGGCCGGTTAGCTCACTCGGGAGAGCGTGGTGCTGACAACACCAAGTCAAGGGTTTAAGATGCCCTTACCGGTCATATTTAAAAAAAAGAAAAAAAGTCAGTTGGTTTTAAAAGATGTTGAAGTCTTGAAATCTAAGAAAAATTTTTTAAACCAGAGATATAAAAATATCACTAATACAGGCTGCCCCTTCATTTCCCTGTCACAGGAGACTTCTTGGACTGGAGATACTTGTTTAATAATAGCTTGTCTCTGATATTCCCAGTAGCTACCTACCTCTGTGAGGAAAGGCTAGAAAACGTTCAGGACATCATACAGGCTCCTCATCTACAAAGTTCCAGTAGCAGTGACGCCTACACGGAAGACTTGGAACTGCAAACAGAGGCTGGGGTCACCTCAGTGACATCTGACGCTGTCCAACCAGAAGTTTGATTTTTGTTTTGGGGGGGTGAAGAAGGAAGCAGACTACTAAAGGACTAAAATAATTTGTACTTTCTCATTTGTTTTTATTTTTTGGTGGGACAGGAGGGGTGTTCTATTAGAATTTCACATCCTATCTGGAGTCAAAGGGGAGGATGGGGAAGCTCAGCCCTTCACCCAAGAATAACCTAGTAATGACATCTCCATGCGTGGGAAGTGTTTCCCTCAACACTGGGAGGATCTGAGACTGCACCCCAGTGGGATTCTCTGCTTGAGTTGGAAGGCCGCTCAGAGTGCAGAGGGCTTAGCTGGCCAGGGATGAGATGCCAGAGGGGACAGACACCCAAAGTCGAAGGGTCTTTCCCCAGTTTGGAGGTGGGAACTCTTCTGTGCATGAGGGCCTGAAGAGCCGGGTGACCATTGTGGCCTGTGCCCTCCGCTGAGGGTGTGATTGGGATGCGGCGCTGCTGGGCACCGTGTCTGAGTCACGGGAGACGGCCCAGCTGTGCCCAGCGGGCCAGCGCCAGACCCTGGCGTCCTCCATCTTCTCTCCTGAGCTCCCCCTGCTCCAGCTGCCTGAGCCACGGACCGCAGCACCACACACCCCCGCGGGGGGGGACGCCGCGCCCCAT
>NW_007726244.1:191773-220709 GCF_000696425.1 Galeopterus variegatus
GCCCCCCCGGGGGGGCACGGGGGGGACAGGGGGGCCGGGCCCCGGGCTGGCGGGCGGGCGGGCGCTCCTCCTCCCCTCCCTCCCGGCTCCGCTCTCCGGCCCGGCCTTAATCCCCCTTTGTTTTTCCGCCCGCCCGCCCCGGCGGAGCCGGGCTGCTGAGGTGAAAGGAGGCGGCCTCACGGGGTGCGGGGGAGAGAGCAGGCCTCGGGGTGAACCCGGGCCCCCCCATCACACACGCACACACACACAGGCACACGCACACACACACCCTTCTCTCCCGCCCTGAAGGGGAAGGGAGGAGGCCGGTCGCTGTCACCACCCCGCGGCCCGGAGAAAGGAGGGCGCCGCGCCACTGTATAGCGCGGGCCGCTCGGCCACTGCGCGCCGGCCCGGGCCCGCACCGTGGGGTGAGGGGGGTCCCCGGGTCCTGCTCCGAGTCTCTCCTTCCCCATCCATCTCTCGCTCGCTCTCCTTTCTTTTCACCTCCCTCTCCTCTCTTTTCTGTGTGTATGCGTGTGTGTGTTGACTTTCCGACCCTCTCCCACATCCCTGCGAATAGCGGGTATCTCTGGGCTCCCCGCCACTCCCCCTTCCCGCCGCCCCCTTCGTGTTTACCCAGTTAGGGGGTGTTGTGAGTGTGTATATCTTCCCCAAACTTTTTCACTGGATTTACATGTTTTCTTCACCAAGCCTCATCCGAGACTTGGCAGCTGACACCCTCTCCCTCTGTCCAGCTCTCGAGCCGTCCCATTCAACCCGGGGAATCCCCCAGCCGGGCCGGCCCGGGGCGGGGGGAGCGGTGGGGGCCGGGACTCCTGGAGGCCCGACCTTCTCCCTGAGCGCTTTTCTCTCTCGGCCCACCTCGAACGCTTCGTCCAACCAAGTGGGGAGACGGAAAGTGGAGAAAGCAAACAAAGTCCGCTCACAAAGCCCCCAGATGAGTCACTCGTTGGGGTGTTGGTCTTCGCTTTTCGCAGTAAACTCAAAAGTGACTGTAGCCCATACGTTGGCAATCCTGTTGCCCGCCCGCTTTAGGTGTGGGACTCCCTCTTTGGAAGATCTAGGATGGAACTTATTTTTTTTCCCTGCTTCGTTTCTATTTGCAAACGAAGCATTTAGTGGGCAGTAGAGATGAGCTCACGAGG
Source organism: Galeopterus variegatus (assembly GCF_000696425.1). Lineage (NCBI taxonomy): Eukaryota > Metazoa > Chordata > Mammalia > Dermoptera > Cynocephalidae > Galeopterus > Galeopterus variegatus. The sequence continues at coordinate 192,919 of NW_007726244.1, forward strand.
AAACTTCAGAACGGGGTGGGGGGGGGGGCGTTGTTAGGAAGCTTGTCGCTTTTGAGTGCGTTTTTCCCGCCTCTCTGTTATTTTCCTTCTTTGAATACTTCGTGAAATCCCAAATGCGTAGCTTGGGCGCTTGAGACCTTTCGGAACTAACCAGGAATGGAGGCAGAATTTTCAAAAAATTATCCTCCCAATCACTGAACCCATCGCAGTGGAATATTAATATGGGGAATTGCAAAATTCTAACATTACCTATGTGTAGACCTGGTTTATTGTCTTAAGACATATATTCTTTAAAATGTGGGCAATTTAGTTTTCAAGTAGTTGTTGATATATGTTTAGGCTGCTTAAAATTGAAAATACTTAAAATTATGGAACTAACAAACTTCCCCCTTTTCTCATTCTCATCTAGTATTGTTTTATTGTGCTTTGATGAGCTCGGAAATAAGGTGATAAATCAACGTAAAAATGCGTTGGAAAGTAAATAATACATAACTGGCTGGCACCCGGTTTGGTATAAAGATGGCAAATGCCTTCTCTAAAATACACTTTCAAATGGTTCTTTTAAAATATGGAATTGATGGGCCACTGAAGTAATTTTCACATGATAAAAACAATATTAAACTTGGTGTCTATAAATTTAGTAGAGATTGAAAAAAACAAGAGTTCTTTATGTAAAGGAAAAACCTGTAACTTGTCTTTGGAAAGCTAGTTGAAAAATATTTTGGAATATTTTTAATTATTATTCTTTCCCTGGGTAAAGCAAATGCCAAGCATTTATTGATCAAATTTTTAATAAGATTTTATATTATTTAATTTCTTTCAGCTATTAAAATCTTTTTTTCCACCTGATGGAGAAGTGTGAAAGCTAATATTTGATCCTGGGCTTGGCACTGTGCAGTGAAAATTGTTGGAAAACTTTTAATTTAGAGCCGAGGACAGTTGAATGGGTAAAGAGAATATTTCAGTCTTTTCTATGGAAAGGTATGAATAGACTTAATCAGTTCCAGTTTTAAATAATTTGCACTGGGGAAATGGAGTTAAACTCTCTTGTTTGTTTCCTGGAGCATCCTATTGAATTTATATTTTAAAACAATATATGCTTGCTTTCCATATAACCTGTTGGAAAGTGAAAGCTGTAGCTGTTAAAATATTTGATGGATGATTCTCCTAACAGGACATTCAAGATATGACTCACCGATGCTAATTTGTTCAGTACAAAATCTTTTACCCTCTGGCACTGGTGATTTCATGGTTCCATATCCTACTACCCTGGGTGATGAAATAACATTTCTGTTTTGTTTTTTGCCAGCCCCAGAAAAAGAAAAGTTTGGGCAGGGTTAAAAAGCCTTGCAGTTGAAATAGATGGGAAATAAAATTAAACCTTTGATTTGATAATGTTAGTCAAATAAAAGCCTACCCAGAAGTTACATGTTAAAAATAAATCACTTAACTGAAGGCAGGCCGTGGTTGTTATTTTACTCTGTCTCTCCCCCAGAGAACAAGTTGGGAAAACCCAGTTTACCTCTTAGAAGGCTTCATGTAGAAGTGTGGGGATCCTAGGAATCCTCAGAGAGTGATTCCTGTAGTGGTTCTACAGCATTTCACCCAAGAAGCAGGGACCTGGTGTGACCCTCCTGTGAGAGTGAGCTTCAGCAGTGCTGTAAAAATACTTTATGTTGCCACAGACATCTGAATTGGTAAAATGGCAGTAAGTGCTTTTAGTACTCCATCGTACTAATGGTTGTTTAGAATTGAAAAATGCCTCTAAACGCTCTATAAGTCTGAACTTTGTCTAGAAGATTTGCATTCCCTATTATCTGTTAGCCTTTGAAATTGTATATCTTGAGCTATCTTCAACTATTAACCATTTGTGTACTGCATGGAAACTTGAGTCTCCTACAGCCAGGTTGGAAAAGGGGTAAGATTAGAGGCCAAATTCTGTAAAGTTTCTACTGATGTCACTTGGGTAGATAGACCTCAACAGTTACAGGAGATCCACAAATTAGATTAAAAGTAGACTGTGATTCAGTATGAGCATTAAATCCAGAAAGTTACTCATAAAAAAATGCAAAATTTCTGAGAGTGCTTCCAGGACTCAAAGGGTGATTAAATCAAAATTGTTAAATTGAAACTGATAACTCTGGATATCATACCTCTTAATCATTTGAGGGAGACTATTTGCAGACTTAGTTGTTGAGCTGTCATCAAGTAAAACATGGAGCCTTGTATGGTGGATGTTCTTATCTAGCAGGGGAGGAGGTCTGTGTGTGTGAGTGTGTGTGTGTGTGTGTTTCCTTGTTTTTTTCCTTCCTTAATCAAGTTAGCTGTAGAACTTGTGATTATAGAGTGAGAAGGATAAATAACTGTCTAAAGTGTCTAAGGTGATGGGATGGGCCTCTTCTAGGACATTGTAAGCATGAAATACTTGGAACTCTTACCTCTGAGTGCATGTATTCTTTTAGGATTACAAAATTCAAGCATGGGGCTTGGGGTCACTGTCAAGAGTTTCAAAAATAATGTTAGTAAAGAACAACATATTAGGAAGAACTATTTCAGGAATTTTTTCCATGATTTCTTAAATGTTTATCAGTATGGAGAATTTTGAAAGAATCAAAACCGAGAAAGTAACTACTTATGAATACCAAGAACCTGATCCACGATGAAATTTTGGTTTCAGTGCAGTTAATGAAAATTTCCAGTCAGTGTTCAACTCCTAGTTTTGGAGTGGAGAAGCACATAACAAATGTCTAATATTCTATTGAAACCTACAACTGCTGGAAGAAGAAGAACATGAAAGTAATTTAAGTGTTTATAGTTTGTTTTTCTATTATTAGTCTGTCTTTGAGAGTTGAGTGTTTGAACAGCTAGTGTTGCTAAAGGGTGCAGACTCTAGTGTAAGATTAAATGACCTGGGAAACAACTGACAGGTGTTTTGCTATGGCTTACCTTCACAGATGCCTTCTAGTTTGATAAATAGCAGGTTTCTTTCAACCAAATCTTCTAGTACAGTTAAGTGAAAACTTAAAAACTAGCATATGTATTCAGAGAACTAGATTCTTTTCATCCTGTAGCAACAGCCCCCTTTCCCAGTCACTAAGAGTTTTCTGATAAAAAGGGAGAGACATGGTGCTTTTCCTTTCCTGTGTAAGAGACTGTAGATAATTATATCATTGTGTGTATGTGAGTGTGTGTGTTTGTATGTTGCTACAGTAAGATACTGGTAAATACTTAAGTCTGGAGTGTAATTTTTTTGACAAGTTATTTAAACTTGGTTTCAGCACTGACAAACTAATGCAAACTGATTTCATCAGCTGGTATGTCCCTTATGAACCAGGATAGTGTGTAGTTTAGTCAGCTGTTTGAAAGCAAGATCACTGTCAGCAACTTAGTGGCAAAAGTTTTGAGTCTGCACAGTGATTTTCAGTGCTTTGTATTGGGCACTCTTGAGAGTAACTAGATGGTTGCTGGATCTCTGCAGGACAGAGTAGCTTACAGGCTCTTTGACTGTTTCTTCTGGTCTCGATTGTCTGGAGCATGTTGAATTTTGAAGATCATTGTGAGAGGCTGAGTTTCTGAAGTGTAAATGTTTGGTTTTAGGCCCATGAAGCCTCCCATCACCAACAGCAGGCAGCACAAAACAGCTTGCTGCCCCTCCTGAGCTCTGCTGTGGAGCCCCCTGATCAGAAACCATTGCTTCCAATACCAATAACTCAGAAACCTCAGGCTGCACCAGAAACATTAAAGGATGCCATTGGGATTAAAAAAGAAAAACCCAAAACTTCATTTGTGTGTACTTACTGCAGTAAAGCTTTCAGGGACAGCTATCACCTGAGGCGCCACGAGTCCTGCCACACAGGGATCAAGTTGGTGTCCCGGCCAAAGAAAACCCCCACCACAGTGGTTCCCCTTATCTCCACCATCGCTGGGGACAGCAGCCGAACTTCGTTGGTCTCAACCATTGCAGGCATCTTGTCAACAGTCACTACATCTTCCTCGGGCACCAACCCAAGTAGCAGTGCCAGCACCACAGCTATGCCTGTGACCCAGTCTGTTAAGAAACCCAGTAAGCCTGTCAAGAAGAACCATGCTTGTGAGATGTGTGGGAAGGCCTTCCGAGATGTGTACCATCTCAATCGGCACAAGCTCTCTCATTCAGATGAAAAGCCCTTCGAGTGTCCTATTTGTAATCAGCGCTTCAAGAGGAAGGACCGGATGACTTACCATGTGAGGTCTCATGAAGGAGGCATCACCAAACCCTATACTTGCAGTGTTTGTGGGAAAGGCTTCTCGAGGTACTGCATTTTGCTTTTGCTTTTTCATTATGGTGTCAGTGAACTTCAGTTTTGTCTCTGATCTAGAGGATTTATGTGAGAATAGATGTGGGCAGGCCTATGTTATTAGAGGAGATGGGTGACAAAGAAGTATTATGCCTCCAGGTCTAATGCCAGTTTGGTGTGGTTGACAAGTGGTGATGTAGTGATTAACCTATTATTTCATTTAAGAAGTGCCTTGGTGGACTCAGACCTTGATTTGGCACATGGGTACTTCTTATAACTGTAAAACCACCAGTTTCCAGTTCATTTGGGAGACTAGACATGAAGTTCACTGTGCAAATCAAGGAAAGTTATTTCCTGGAAGTTGGATGACCATGGATACTCCTAATAAAACTTTTAGGAGAATGTTTTTCCATTTTTCTGTGGGCACTAACATTTCACTAATTTTCATTTTTAAAAGCTTTTACAGTTAATATAGTGGTAACTGTTTCTGGCAAGTGTTAGGACTAAAACTTTGGACTTTTCGTAATTGTAAAGAATCAAGACCTAGTGTGATTTGATGTTGAGTAGAAGAGAAAATTAACAGGCAAAGGACTAAGACTTTTGTTTATGGTAAGAGAGGTAAGGAGGCTTGCACTAGGGGGAGGAGGAATTGGTAATTCTGCTAGCCTTTTTAAAAATGCTCCCCCCATCTGCCAAGCATGTAAGCATCACATAAGTAGCATTTCTCTATGTGTGTTCCATTATATCTTCTGTTGAAACTCTCTCTTTCACAGGCCTGACCACTTAAGCTGTCACGTAAAACATGTCCATTCAACAGAAAGACCCTTCAAATGCCAAGTAAGAGTTAAAATGACTTATCCTTAGTGTAGCACTTAATGCACATTATCCAGAAGGTCTGAGCCAGTTAAATCTCACCATTCTTGAATAGTCTTAAAATCACTGACTTGAGTAAATGTGGCCCATTTGAATTCTAGTTTTATAAAATATAAATGACAGCTTCTATTTCTGTAAGGCAATATCATTTAAAAATTTAAGTGTGTTTTTGTTAAGCTACATTTCCATTTCCTTGGGCAGCAGCATTTTTTGTTATAAGAGAAAATAATTTATAGTCTTGCAAAGGTTGTTGTGTATTTGAAATGATTAAAGGAATAAAGGGCTTTAAATTAGTTTCTGGATTGATGGTTGAGGTTGTTTTAACTGTAATAGTCACTTACTGGATTTTTGTCTGCTATTATCAAATTGGAGCATTTTCTAGTTCATTGAAAATCTATTCAGGTTAATGATTTTATTTGACATAAGTTGTGATAACAAAAAAGTAAAGAATTTTCTAAATCAAATGTTTTAGGCATCAATAATTCTAGTTTGTTGCTAGAAGTCTTTTAGTACATCTTTCAGTTAAGTTTGTTAATGACTAATTTTATTAAGTAAATTATTTGAATTCTAAGAAAAATCTAACTGGAGGAAAGAAGCTAGTGTCATTGAGTGAATACCTTCCATGTGCTCCAGGCTCTTAACTCACCAGTGATTTTGTGAGACAGGTATTATTATCCCCATTTTACACATGAAGAAACAAATTTAGGTAGGTTAACTAACTTGTTCAACATCCCATTGTTTAATAAATTGTGGAGCTCAATTTAAATCCATGTTTAACTGACTCTAAAGCTTTTCACTGCTCTGTGTTGATATATTTTCTTCTGCCAAAATGGAAGAGTCCAAAATTCATCACATGTTTGATTACGATTATGATTCTAGGTAACACATGCAATTAAAATTCAGCTAGCTCAGTCAGCTTGCTGACATGAGTAGGGTAATGTATAGAATATAACATACTTTAAAATGAGTAGAACAGGATAGTCTATATTTAAAAAAAGTTTTCCTCCCTCATGCAGACATGCACTGCTGCCTTTGCCACCAAAGACAGACTGCGGACACACATGGTGCGCCACGAAGGCAAGGTATCATGTAACATCTGTGGGAAGCTCCTGAGTGCAGCATATATCACCAGCCACTTAAAGACGCATGGGCAGAGCCAAAGTATCAACTGTAATACATGTAAACAAGGCATTAGTAAAAGTAGGTGATGCTTCAGATTTTATTTCTTTTGCATTTCAGATTGATGAAATTTAGATGTTTTTATAAGGTATTTTCACTATGCTCGCAGGACTGTATTAATGTTCATCTTATATGTTTCCTCCTATAACCAATGTGTGCAAACAAGTATCAATGGAGAAAATGTATTAGTCTTGGAACTATGCTTTACATGTATGTATGCAAACAGCATTGATAAGCTGTCCACTAATTTTGCTTTCAGTCCTGTGCTGTCTACTAATAATACCCATATTGGAAGAGTAGAATTTCCCCACAGCTATTTTTCAGTGTGTCCTTTCTTCTATGGGGTTTGAATAAAAAGCTCTAGTGTATTAGAATTGAGGCAGCAGAAGCCACACTAGGAAGCTGGATCTTATGCTAGGCAATTTTAATTGTTTTTATTTAAAGCTAAGAAGATTCTCAATTATCAGTGTTCCCCTAACTCTTGATTGTGTTAGTAACATGATGTCCTTTGTAATAACTTTAATGGTGAAAGCAGTGTTAGTAAGTTTCAAAACCAAGTCTTTTCAAACCTAAATCTGTGGAGAAAATGGGATATCATATCCACTTGAAGGTTTAAATGGTTTTCTTGCCTTAAATTCAAAGATGAAGATAGAATATTCCAGAGACTTGTGGAGAAAATTCAAAACTTGCATTTACCCAGGCTTTCTCTTTTAAGATTGCTCTAACCACTAGAATAAAGCATTTTCCTAATTCAGTATTCTATTAAGTATCTACTTTATACAGCAGAAACATCAGATTCTCAAAATATAGGTGGCCAAAAGTGAATGGAAAATAAAGCATTAAGCTTTAATCCCCCAAAATGTTTTAATCCCAACCATTTTTGCTTCTTTGTAAGTATATTGGGTTTATTATCTAGCACGTTGTATTTTAACTTTACAAAAATTTACTCATAGTGTTATGTCATTGTGGTCAAGTAAGGAAATACATTCGATATTTTGATGAACATTGATTCATCTGTGCTAATATTACCAACTTTCATTTTTAAAGACACTTGCTTTTTAATACAGCAAATAATTTTTCTCTTTTTTTATATTCGTTTTCCCTAATTCTCTAGATTTTTTAACCATTTTATTTATTTTGACCAATGTAGACACAAGAAGCAAAAAAGATGTACTGTATTAAGAACTATCAAGTTAAATGATAAAGATAACAGAAGCATGAGGAGTCAAAGTATCTAAGTTTTGGATTTTGAAAAAATTGTCACACTTTCTCAAGGTAAATATAGTGTTTCTGGTTTGTCTTTGGAGTAGCATGCATGAGTGACGAGACCAGCAACCAGAAGCAGCAGCAGCAACAGCAGCAGCAGCAACAGCAGCAACAGCAACAGCAGCATGTGACAAGCTGGCCAGGGAAGCAGGTAGAGACACTGAGACTGTGGGAAGAAGCTGTCAAAGCTAGGAAGAAAGGTAAGATGAAGATCCCAGTGTTCCAAGTATGGCTAGAGAAGTATTTTCATTTCGTATGCCAAGTGATCAAAGTAGAGAAGCCACAGCTTGTGGAACCTAGCTTTGTGGAAAGACGTAAATATTGTGTGCTAGGAAATATCTGGTAAAATTTAGTTGTTGGCAACAAAGCTTCCGGATAAGTTTTTATTACTAGGAAATAATGATTCTCAGTACTTCTTATCATGTTCTTTCTTTTGATTAACTTTTATTTCAAATTGGGAGCCAAATTTGGTTGTTTGTCATGCTCAGATTTCCATTTTTATGTTCATTTTGATGTCTACCTCCATGCATTATGGGCTTCTGTTTTTCGTCTTTCTAAAATATTCCCACATTTAGAGGTGGGTGAAATATCCTTGTGTATATGTAAGTTCACTTTCTTACAACTGTGCTGTTTTCTGTTCTTTAGTATTTCTGCATTGTATTATTTATTACATGTTTCAGACTCTATGGTGCTGACGTCTTTTCTCTTGGTCTCACCTTTACTCTCCTTCAGTTTATCGCTGGGACTGGCCACAGCTTAATATGTCTGCCCTTCTGCTATTAGGGACTTTACTATAATTGTCACAAAAATTGAGAATGGTTTGCTTTTTTTCACGTATATCTTATAAAGAATCAGTTGGAATATCAGTTTTCAACATACTTTTCAACTTACTAGTTGCAGCTTTGGCTTCTGAACCATTGTGCAGCCATTTCAAAAAAGTCTTTTTGTCAATGTACCATCAGCCACAGGACACATTCCTAAATTACCTCTTTTCTCCCCGACCCCTGCCATGTCTTACTGTTTTATTTTAAATTCTGAGGAATCCTCTGCATATAAGCTCCTCTGTACGTAATTCCTTTGCTGTGTACTTTCGTCCATGTTTTGCTTTCATGTAGTGTGGCCTTCTAAACATCCTGTACTTGGATAAAGATGAAAGGCATAGCATCCTTTTTCATATATCTACTGGCATTGAACAGAAAGAGGACAGCAGTCTTGATAGGCTTTTTCCTCAGGTGCTGCTTGTTCCTATGTTCCAAATGAAGATTTGTCATTATTTTGATAAAATGTTGGGGAGGTGGGGTATTGCTGGCAGTGGGGAATTAAAAAAATGTAGTGCTATGATAATTGCATAGTGGACTTAAAGAATAGTGTGAAGGATATTTTACTTAGAATGAGTAAGTAAAAGTGTTCAAGTCATAATAAAAGGACACTGTTAGATTAAAAAGAAAATGGGAGGGAAGGTGGGAGGATGGCACACAGGACAGTTGAAAACTCCTTTAGGGAAGGCAGAAGGAGAACATCCTTTACTCTGCTACCTTCACCTCAAAAGTGAGTTGGTTTTCTCTTTCATTCTCTCTCTCTGTACTCTTTTATTTACTATTGTATTTCAATTTGCTTGCACAATAAGACTTGATTGTTTAGCTCATCTTCTGATCTCCATGAAACAAAATGTTATTGTATTCCCATTTGTAGCATGAACCTCTCTAGAAACCATCACCAATGTTAGAAACCTATGTATTCACATTAGCAGATGTCACATTTTGGGGGCGAGGAGACTCCTAACCTGAAAACCTAAACTTGAATCACCAGTATCCCTTTAAATTTTAGGCCTAAATAAGGTAATATAAGTTCCCAAACCTGGATGACAATCAGATCATCATCTAGGGAGCTTTTTAGAAATATACATTTCTCAGGTTCCATTTAAATTTTCACTTGGGGCCGACAGCGCCTGGTAGCGCCGAGGCAGCGGGATCCTACATAGGGATGGCCAGTACGCTCGCTGGCTGAGCATGGTGCAGACAACACTGTGCCGAGGATTGCGATCCCCTTACCGGTCAAAAAAAAAAAAAAGTCACTATTGAATTTCCCAGGAATCCATTTTTTTAAAAAGCTCCTTAGATGATTTTGATCATCAGCCAGATTTGGGAATCCCTGATATGGATATGACAGTGTTATATTGTATTGGTCAAGGAAGGGCTGCTTATTGACTCATGGCTTCACCTGAGGTGATTTGACCCACATAGGGACCATATACAGACCTCCATCTTTTGTTCCCAAGTCACAGCCAGCCCACCCATCCATCTCCCTACTGCCATTTTCTGGTACACCAGCAGGTAGTGCTGTGCTTTGTTGAGGGGTGGGTTGAAGGTGTCGTCTTTGAGGGAAGTTTTGTTTTAAGAAGTGTCCAGGCTTTGCTACATAACTACATAACAAGGATCAGGGTCTCCCAACACATTGCAGGGTCTCCTTGCGTAGTTAGTCCTCCTTGGTATGCTTGGTGGTGTGTGTAATATGTGCAGTTAAATGATACTAGGCATAAAGTAGGTGATTATGTTAACATCAGAAAGAGAAGAGGGAATGAGAGGAGAACATAAACCTACTCAGGAGTATTTTTTCTTTCTTAACATGTTTAAGAAACATAACCAGGAACAACAAGATCATTTAACTGGAATGATTTTCCTAAGACTGAAATAAACAGATGATACTAAAATAGCTTGTTTATCATTCCCTAAGAAAGCATTTTTAAAACCTTAACAGAATGTTGCTTCACCTCTAAGAAGGCATACATATCATTGAGTATGCACACCTCTCTCTGCTACTTACAGTGTGTCTTATGAGAAGATTTTTCTGATTATCTATTATTGTGTAACCATTGGCACAGCTCTGTGTAAACAAGCTGTTTAGCCTGGCCTGCTGGTGGTTGGCTCTTCTAAGGAAAGTCCTTAGAACTCAGAGGAACTGCATGAAGTAGTAGTGAGAACACTTGGCCCTACTTTGTATCTCTGCTGCTGCCCTTCCCTACTCCCCGACCCCCTTTCGAGTGCCTTGCAGAAGTTAACTGATCTTCCCAGCATCACTGTGAGGTAGGTAAGTAAATCTGAACTTAAAATCAAAAGTACAAGGTTAAACAAGTTGCCTAGGTCTTTGCAGGAGGTGTAGCATCAAAAAGGCAATTCCCACATTGGGATCCTTGGCGACCCCCCTCCTCCCACCACTGACACCACCAGGCCTGTGCTCAGAAGCATCCTCCCTTCCTGTTAACCACTTGGTAGAAAACTGTAATATGATTTATTAAATATTTGTCTATTTTAATTAAAAGAAGTTGAATCAGAAACTGTTTGTGAATTTTTTTTCACTGTTTTGAGAGTCTTAAGGCCCTTTTGTCTTCTTATTTTAGAAGCTGCTAACCTGTGCCAAACCTCCACGGCTGCTACGACACCTGTGACTCTCACTACTCCATTCAATATAACGTCCTCTGTGTCGTCTGGGACTATGTCAAGCCCAGTCACAGTGGCAGCTGCAATGAGCATGAGAAGTCCAGTAAATGTTTCAAGTGCAGTTAACATAACCAGCCCAATGAACATAGGGCATCCTGTAACTATAACCAGTCCATTATCCATGACCTCTCCTTTAACACTCACTACCCCAGTCAACCTCCCCACCCCTGTCACTGCTCCAGTGAATATAGCACACCCTGTCACGATCACATCTCCAATGAACCTGCCCACGCCAATGACGTTAGCCGCCCCTCTCAATATAGCAATGAGGCCTGTAGAGAGCATGCCTTTCTTGCCCCAAGCTTTGCCTACATCACCGCCTTGGTAAACAGTATTATAAAATCAAAATATGAGTTTAAGTAAATATTTACCAGCAACTTACTTTTAGTTGATTAAAGCAAAAAGTAAACCATGAAATTGGGAGATTTTATTACAGTAGTTAATAAGAGCGTAGTAGCATTTTTCTCCAATTTGGCTGGGATTGTTCAAAGTAGGGTGTGTATGTAACTTATCACTGGACCACTTTAGTTTAATCATAAATTCCTTTTAGCTGACAGCATTGCTTAAACAGGATAGTAGTTGGCAAGATGAAATGCCAGAATTAAAACCAATCATAAAAAAGCAAAATCCATTTAAAAATTTCTAAAAAACAGCATTATTGTTTCTAGTCCCCCAAAATCATTTTATTCTATTCTAAACACTAGCAAGAACTCTTCTCCCTATACAAGGTAGATGGCTGATTTTAACCTGAAATTCTAATCCTTGGATTGAGAGCTAGTGTAGAATTGTCTGTGTTTATTGTTTTCATGAGTAAATACATGCATTGTCATAATAAAATGCATTTCAGAGAATATGCATTTTACCTTTGGGAATATGTTAATTTCAGGCAGCATTCCCTATGGGAAAGGTGATACCAGCTCTGATATGCAAAGCATATGATAATTTATCATTCTAACTTCAACATATAATAGGGATTGTGACCTGATATTTGGAGATGTAAATATTGCTCAGCATATTAATCCCGATGGAATATAGCATTGTAGTTGACTTTTTAAAAAAAATTAAAAAACAAAAACAAAATAGACAAATTGCGTTTTGGTAAGAAAAGGCTGCAACTGACAGAAGAGAAGTTGAGTGTGTGGACGGCAGGTTCCTAACAAACAGAGGCCAGTGGGACTCCAGTTCAGGAGCCAGGAGTACTTTGGAACAGTTCAAATATATTGCTTTAAATTGGAAGACGCTGGAGGCACTGGGATATAATATGCCCCTCTCTCTCCCAATCAGAGCCTGTTGATATTACAACAGGGACAGGTGTGTTAGTTGCTCACTAGAGTTTATGTCTTATATTAAATTGTATACAGTTTTTATTCTAACCACTAACTAGGTAGTGTGCCCCTTCAGAACAAGCAGAGTGTATCTTTTTTCTTTTAATTTCTCCTTCTGTTTCTTAATCAGGTATTGTGCAAATTTGTTCAGCTTTGTAAATATGGTCATCACTTTTTTCTTTTCTTTGAGAAAACACTTATATCAGCTTTGTGGTGTTTTCAGGGAGACAGCACTCCCTGTGGAAACCCAGCAATGATTGTGCACGTTGAGACATGTGCTTTTTATTTCTTAGCAGGATGTTTTATCTCTGTACATAAAGTAGAAACCAAAAGCTAGGGAAACAGATACTCTTTATACCATCATGCCACACATTAATGTTTTTAAAGCATTGTGTTTTTAAAAAAAGTTAAAACCAAGACGCTGTGATTTTTATTTTTTAAGTTGCAAAGTCTTTTGGGTTATTTTTCATTTTTGAATCTTGCAGTTAAACGAAATGGAAATTAGTTGTGTTAATCTTGCAGAGTGTTTGCAGGACTGACTATCAAACTGGATGACTTTCATTTATACCCTACTGTGTCAGTTCAAGCATCAAAATACCTTGCATCTGAGGCAGACTTCCTACATCAGGGACAGGTATCTGTGTGTTGTTATACAAAACAGTTCTAGGGGGTTGAACTACATAGTAAAAAATAAAATAAATAGTACTTAGTGTAAAATAATTTTATAAATGATCTTTTGTACTTTAGGACATTAAATTGTACAACTTTTGTATATACAAAAGCTTAGGAACTTTCTGTTTAGCAGGAAGGCAACACATTCCTACACTTTTAATGTATATGTTTGTTATAATGTCCATGTAAACATGCCCTATGTTTGTGCCTTTTAATTAGTTTGTCTCAATAAACAAAATGTAGAGAAAAATATGTAGCTATGACTTTGTTACAACTGTTCTTATCCACAGTACAAAAATGGTTTGTTTTTAATATGTAGAGTTTATGTGTGGACTACTGGAAGGACTCGTGTAGGAAAGGCCTAAGAATGGCCTTGCTGGGGCCTGGATTGGGAGGGCAGTGGCCACATTTGGAGGAAGCCCGTATTTCTTGGCATGCAGACCCAAGACTGGGTTCTGGCTCTGCCTGCTGGGACCTGTCATCTCTCGCTGGTGGCTGACAATCATGATCCTCCATGATTCAGATAGCCCAGGTTTCCTCCACAGTGGTCCAAGGAGCAGTCCTCAGTGGGGGCAGGTGTGATCCGGGCTAGAGTGTGATCATCAGAACCCCGAAAGTATTAGTTCTTTAAAAAAATTTTTAAAAAAGATATATACTAGAAATTATTGTTTTATCAATTCATTGTGTAATAAACAGGAGTGAGACTTCATTGTATGACTTCAGTTAAAATGCTATTTTGTATGCATTCTTTATTCACTTAAGAATCTTGTCTGCAATAATAAAGCCACGTCGTGTCTTCTTTTGGGAGAGAGAGAATTGATGGCAGAATGAGGGGTAAGGGTGGGCCACTGAAAAGGGGGGCTGAATAGGTTGTGGTGAAATTCTCCTGTGTCTTGGAACTGGAATTGAGTTTTGATGCTGATGAACTGATTCAACCAGGTGTTGAAGGCACGACGGCCACGGCTCTACTAAAAGGCAGAGTATGTTTTTCCCTTCTGTTTGTAACCTGGTTGAGAGCTTCCCCTTTATCAGATTGGCAGCTAAAAAGTTGTATTAGATAATCCTCAAATCTGACATCCAGCCTGTTATGCTCTAGGGCTTGCTGCTTGGCCTGCATTTGCCTTTTATTGTGTATCCATTTCTCTCCTAAGGTGTGCTCCTAAATGAAGGTTTCTCTGTAAGCAGATGATGATGATTTTACCTGTCAATACCAGCACTGTATTACTAACATGCAAAATACTGCAGATTTATTTTGACAAATTAAAGTTAACCGGTCACAAATGTTATGATGGATTGCTTAATACCTCAGAAGCTTCATCAATTTACTATGATGATAGAGAAATTTTTAAATCATTGCTTTTCTGGGTGTACATATCTCGGTATTGGGCTGGAGACAGAGGGAGGGACCAGTGTCGGGTTGGCTGGTATCTTGATACCATGGAGAAGGGAGGGTGGGAAGGAACCAGACTGACTGCAGAAGGGGAAGTAGCCCTGTGAGGCAGCTTGGGTAAAGCCCCAGGAAGCCAGATCTTGGGGCAGTGGTCACAGGCTTAGGCCCCTGTCCTACCCGAATGGGAATATTCAAGTTTCTTTACTTGAAAGGGGTTTTAAGCTGGGTCCCTTGCCCATTTGCATTCAACTGGACTTACCAGATGTCAGTTGAGGACTATCAATGTGCCAGGCACTGTTAGGCACTGAAAGGGTATGCAAAGGCGATGAAGATGTGGTTGCTGCTTCCAAGGAGGCTATTAAGGGAGATATGACAAGTACCCAAGCGATGGTATCACCAGATAGCAAATCAAGATAAATCTGACACTTTGTTTAATGAAAAAGTTTTGGATACATCTGTTTTATATAGAATTGAGGCTTTTCAAACTTCCTGTGATAATTGCTTTAGTCCCTATTGACTCAGTGAACACAGCCGGAGGAAAAGTGTTCCTTGTGCTTTTTTTGTCTTGGGAACAAGGGAAGCATTATTTCACTGAGTTGCTAGTTAATCTTTTCTTTTTTTTTTTTTTTTTTTTTTTTTTTTTTTTTTTTTTTTTTTTTGTCTTTTGTCTTTTTTTCTGTGTCCAGCAACGGATCGCAACCCTCAGTGTTGCCCCCGTACCGGACCGGGGACCGGCAACGGGATCGCAAGCCTCGGCGTTGCTCCCGCGCCTCGCTCAGCCAGTGAGCGGGAACCGGTCTGCATATGGGATCCGAACCCTCGGACGGGAGCGCCACCGCGCTTTCCAAGCGGCGCACTATCCAGTGCGCCACTGGGCCGGCCCGCTAGTTAATCTTTTCAATCCCAGCTATCCAGGTGTCTCCACCGTTCTCAAGGGGCCTTGCATTTGGGTCCTTTGTGGAAAGACCTGGGTTCGTGATGTAGAGGGGATAGAGGAGGTTTTCACTTTAGTGTCCCCAAGGATCACTGGACAAAAAGTCCAATCTGTTCAAGGGATGGTAATCACTTTTCCCTCCCTACCCTAATAAATCTGGCCCTCAGTCCTACACCCTCTCCATTTCCTCCTTTAAGAGAGTCTTGTAGCCTGAAAGAATGCCGGTTATCCCCATTTGGGCCTATAAATCTCTCCCACAGCTGGCCTGACCCTGGCAGATTACTGGATAATCTCCCCCTGCCTTGTAAAAGTAGGGGACAGGCGGGTCAGTGTGAAATGATCCAGGGCTGAATACTGACTGAGTTTCTGCATTAGTCAGGACTCCAGCTTCTCTTGGCTGGCCACCTTTGGGTGATCTGAGGCCCATTTAGTTCCCAAGAAAGGAATGGAGGGCCCTTTACTTTGGATCTTTGTGTGATCCAGCCCTCTCCTGTACCTGTCCATTAGGAATTGGCTAGTTAGCCTTCCTCTTCCCAAGACAGGCATTTGACCCAGATATTGGCCCTGGACCATTAGGGTTAAAGACATGTCACTACAAAAATTGGCCTGTGATGATAAAGGAAATAAATTTTCATACTTCAGATTCTGTATCACCACATCATAATTTCAGAAATGTTCTTCATCCCTGATTGTTAACATCCCACCTCCCTCCCAACCCTTAAATTTCTCCTTGAAGAGTGCATAAAATAAGAATTTAAAATCAGTACTCTTACTGGAGTGAATCCTTTCTAGTGTATGTAACTGTTAACCATACAGGAAGAATTTTCTGAGGTGTTTTGTAAATTCTCATTGTTTGTGGAGTTTTCTTAAAGTGAGGTCCACCTGCATTTGTTTGTGTCAGAAGCTGAAGGTGGACATTTGAGGAAAACATTCTGTTCTGCCAGTGAGCTATTCCTTTGGCATGACAGCTGGGGAGAATGAGGAGACCAAGGGGAATTGGAAGGGACATGCTCTTCCAGTGACTGGACCAGCAGCTCTGTCTGGCAGTCAGTGCTCAGGTCCAAGGCTGGGGCAGATGTGCCAATTTTAGACGCTGCTCATGGAGAGGAGAGCCAGCCTCAGAGACTGGGATGGGGAGCCAGGTCTGTCAGTCTCAGGAGCAGTTGGGGACCACCAGAGCCTTTTCTGCCATGGTCCTATAGAGTCAGCCAGATTCAGAAATCTGATGAAGCAGCCTAGATCCTCAAGGCCCTTGCTCATGAGCCACAAAATTCCTACCTTTGTTAGTGGTAGGAAAAGGGACAGAGAATCAGTTTTGCGAATGTGTGGGGGAGGCAGAAAAGGAAATTCTGGAGGTTAGGAAGAGGCTAAGGAAGGGGGAAGAAAGATTTTGGAGAAAATGTCCTTGTGCTCCCTGTGGCATCACTCCCACCCTGCCCCCCTCCCCTCTCCATGAACCTGATCTGGGCTGAACATGATTACTCAGAAGACTTGGAGTCAGGCTCAGTCAATAGGCAGAAAAGACCTACTTTTCTCAGCCAGGTGAAGGACAAAATCAGTAGCTCCAGAAACAGGCAAGATTTAAGTGATTAGGAGAGAATCTCCCTACAGTGAGGAACTTTGAGCTGATTCCTGCTGGAAGAGGTGGGGACTCACCCCTTCCTGGAATCCCAGACCTCCATCCCAAGAGAGTAAACCCTGATTTCAAGGTGGCCCTGTCCAGCACGGGGGAAGTTCTGTCACTTTGTCAACACCAGAGGCTTTTTGGCTATCAGGGATCTCTGAGGGAGAAGAATGGGAGGAGGGGAAGAGTCTCTGGGAAGAAAGAGAGAAAGAAGACAGCCACGGCTTATGCTGTTCCCTAGGCCTTGAATGCTCTCCCCACAACCAACCCTTCCAACATATTTTCTCCACTGTGAACACCTAGACATCCAGCAAAGTCCAGTTTAAATGTTGCTTCTTCTGCAATCTTCCCCTGTAACTTCATGCGGTTAGTTTGTTCCTTGTTATACTCCTTGGTATAACAGGAGTTGGGAGATATCAAAATAAAGGTGGAAGTAGTCCAGCATCCCCAGAAGGGAGGCTAGTTCCTAAATTAGACTGTAGGTTCCAAAAGTTTTGCCACAGTCCCTAAATCTCTCGTTCCAAATTAGTGGGGCTATGGCAGCCTGTGACTTCTGCTGATTTTTCCCTGTATTGATAAGTCCCAATGTCCTGGAGGCCTGAAACACAGCAAGGAACCACACACCAAGGCCAGAAACAGGAGCAAACATCCAGGTAAGCGAGAAGGGCCCCCAGAGTATCCAGAGCAGAGAGAGATTAGGCTTAAAGGACAGTCAGGAGGTGCTGTAATACAAGGCTGTGATCAAGAGCAGAGGCTTGGAATCTGACAGGCCTGGGTGTAAATCCAAGCTGTACCATTTGGAACTGTGTGACCTTGGGCAAAGTACATAACCTCTGTGGCCTCGGTTTCCTCAGCTATAAAATAAGGATGACAATAGCTCCAAACCAGTGAAATTTTGATCAAATTCATGTAAAGTGCTTAGCACAGTGCCTGGTACAGAGTAGGAAGCCTCACATTCAACATACCTAGTCTTCACCCAATCCTCCTACTTTCTATCTCAGTCATGGAAACATCAGTTTGCTCAAAGGCACCAACTGCATCCTCTGAAAGACCTGCAAAGGAGCTGAATGCCTTCCTGTATTGCTTCAGTACTCTCACCTCAGATCTGAGATTTTGGGGGTTGGCATCCAGCATGGGAACCAGAGCTTCATCACAGGAATGAGAAAATTAGATGGAAAACACGTCTGAAAAGCAGCTTATTGGGGGCTGGCCAGAGATGTGGCAAGGAGGCTTCAGGTTAGACCCAGGGAAGAATCACCAGGCTGGGAGATCTGATATGTGCCCATGCGGGGATGGTGTCCTGCTTTAGAAAGCTTGCTCCATCTCGTTTCATTCCCCCACATTCACTATATCCAGATAAGGTGCCTGTACAACTTCCCTCTGCAATCTCACAATCTGATAATCAGGGAGTTCGTTCTTCTGAATACCTATCTGCAAGCCTGGCACAAGCCTTACCTCCTTCCTTCCCAAGAAGAAAGGAAGCACCGCCACCTACCCAGGTAGGTCCGGGGAGAGAAGCCTGAATCCTTCTAGACCCTGATTCCTGAGTCAGCCCTCACAGTTCCACCTCCTCTCCTTAGGGGGTCCTGGACTCAAGGATCTGAAGAGAGAAGCCCCGCAGTGCAGAGCGCAAGGCAAATGTGGGTATCGCCATGGCTGGATCACTCACCCTGCTGTGGTGCCCAATCTGCTAGGCCTAGCATTCGATGCCCTGCACCATTTTGCCTAATCTACTTTGCCGGCTTCCTGGCCTCGTCTCCGTCTCTTTCCCTGCAGGATAGACTAGAGTTGGAGCCAGGGCCGGTGAGGAGCCGAAACAAACAGCTCGTGGGCGTGCCGGCCCCGCCCGGGCTGGGGCGCCGCCGAGCTGGGATTGGTTGACGTCTCCTGCGCTCTGATTGGTCGGGTGTCGGTGAGGCGCTCATTCACCGAGCGTCTGCTACTCCAGCCGAAGCTCGCGTCTCAGTGCAGCTTGACTTTCTACACTGCAACAGGAGTCGTACTCGATTCTGTGTAAATAGATGACTTTCGGGTCTATGGTTTCCGCAGATGACATGCCCCCAATATAGCGTTGGCCGCCTCGGGGACGGATGAATCTGTCGGTTTATTGTATCCTGTATCCAAATCACACGTGTGCGAGTGAATGGGGCGAGGCCCGTAGGAAGCTGGGAGGGCTGCGTTTACTGGGTTAGCCTTTCACCCACTTTGGCCAGCACCGGTCCCTTCCACCATCTACGCTTATGGTTCACATTTCCTTGCTTTTGATCATGCTGTTCCACATACTAGAAATGCTTTTCCTTCTCATTCACCTACTTTTACAATGTGGTTAAATACTCCTGTTCAGTAGGATCTCCTAGAGAAAAAGCTGATTTAAGGGCTTGGTTAGGGAAAACATAAAGTGAGCCTGGAAAATTAAAAAAAATGTATTTGGGAATAGTTTCAAACTTAAAAAAAAAAAAAAAAAAAAAAGCAAAAATAAAAATAGTACAAGAAACACCTATATACCCTTTATCCAGATTCACCTATTATTAACATTTTATCCCTTGGCTTAATCACTTGTGGGCTCTATCTAATTTTTTTCCTTAACCATTCCAGGGTGTTATACATCATAGTCCTTACCCCTAAATACTTCTGCATGTATTTTCTAAAAATAGGGATATATCCTTAAACCACAGCACAGTTATTAATTTCATACATTTACATTTATATAATACTTTTATTTAATCTGCCAACCAACCATATTCCAGTTTTGTCAGTTGATCTAATTATGTCCTTTATAGCATTTTCTTCTCTCCAGTACAAGATCTAGTCTAGGGTCAGGTATTGCATTTAGTTGTCATGTCTCTTTCACCTCTTTAACTCTGAAACATTTGCATAGCTGACATTTAAAAAAATAAAGACCCCTGCCTTATTTTTTTAATAGAACATTTCTCATTTTGTGTTTGTCTGGTGTTTCCTCATGATTAAGTTGAGCTTATGCATTCTCAGCTGGAGTACTGAAAGATATCACATCTGGAGGCACATGATGTTCCTCTGTCCCTGGTAGATGATGTTAATTTTGAACATTCACTCAAGGTGTTGCCCAATTTCTCCACCATATAATTACTCCTCCTCCTTACAACTAATAAATAGTCTATGGGGAGACACTTTAAGACCACCCAAATATACTACTCTTCATCAAAATTTCCCCCTAGATTTAACATCCATTGATGGTCTGATTCAATCTTTACCATGATGGGCAAAACATCTCTTTACACAAGAAAGTAAAGAAGTGCTCAAAGAAGATTCGGAAAGAATCGGAGGAATATCAGGAGCCACAAGTTGTCAAATCTGAAACAATCTAAGCACCAAAATAAATAATGATAATAATAAATTATAAGCTACTGAAAGAAAATAATAATCCATGAATTCATAAATAAATGAATGACTGAATCCTCTTGCTCCTTTAAATCTCAATTCAGCCTTCCTGTCAACCAGCCCTGCAGTGGTAGGTGTGCCCTGCTATGCTGCTACCCCCAGCTGTGGCTCTCCTCTAACCTGCCGCAACAATGTGACACTGGCCTGATTAGGGAACAGACCTGAACCAAGCCCAGGCTCTACCTTCCCTTGCCCCAAGGGGAGCACTCCATATAGGCTCAAGTGTGGGACTTGGGGCTGACAGTCTGGACCCTAGGAACACAGTCCGTCCACAGCTTCAGGGTCCTCTTGCCCAGAGGGTCTCAGTCCTGCTGTGGGGAGGGGTTTCTGTTTTCCCTTTTAAAAGAAACACTACGTAAATAAAAACTCCCTCAAAGACCTCAGTCAGCCCTCTGTAGGGTGCTCCACTCACAAGGAGTTTGGAACTGGCTGCTGTGCAACACAAGTGAGGCTCTTCCTCCAAAGAATAAGACACTTCTGCCATTCCCACTAGTACCCAGAGATAGTGCCAGCTTTCTCTCCTTTTCCTGGCATTTACTGGCTCAGCAGAGGCCTCTTCTCTTCAACTGGGAAGGAGGACCCCTCCCCAGGACACCAAGTCCATAAGGCTCTTCTGCTTGTGGTGCCTGCTCCCCAAGTGCACCCAGGAATACTCATCCTGCCTCACCCCCAACCTCCTCTATAGATCTTCGTTGCTGGGAAGAACCAGATCTGAACATCTGGACTAAATTGATCTCAGGTATCCCTCCTTGTAATTATAAGAATGACAATAAGAAAAACAGGCATTATCCACTGAGTATTAGAGTGATGAGGAGCAGCCTCTGCAGCCAGACCACCCGAGTTCTTATCCAGCTCTGCAAAGAAACGGGCAAGTTACTTAATCTCTCTGTGCCTCAGTTTCCTTGTCTGTGAAATGGGGCTAATGGTAGTACCTACTACAGTATCTTTGAAGAGTAAATGAGTTATCATATGTAGGTGTTTACTGGCACACAGGAAGCATTAGGTGTTTGCTTTTTATTATTACTGTTATCGTTATCTCCAGGGGTGTAGTGAAGTACATGGGCCCTGGAGCCACGGTCTGGGTTTGTATCTTGGTTCCACTAGTTATTGTAGGACCTTGGGCAATTTATTGATCTCCCTGAGCCTCAGTTTCCACATCTATAATGCCTGGCTCTTAGGATTTTTCTGAAGATTAGATGAGATGAGCCAAAGTGCTTAAAACAAGGCAGACACATTGTAAATTTTCAAGAAACATTATCATTTATTATTACTATTTTTAATCTAGTGAGGAAGAAGGTGATATTCTTAATGTCATTTTAGAGATAAGGAAAATAAGAACCAGAGAGGTTAAGTAATTAGCCCAAGGTCACCTAGCTAATAGGTGGTACAGCAGGAATTTATTTGTACCCTGGTCTGACTGGCACTAAGGTCTAGGCACTTAGTCACTACACTATACTCTGAGGGTTTAGAGGGAGTTCAGGAGGAAAAAGGCATCTGCTGCTCCAAGCCAGATTGAACCTCCTAATCCCTGGGGCCAGCAACTCTCCTCTGGCCTCTGTGAATTATTTGTAGCAAATGCTTGGGCTTTACTCCGGAGCTGCTCCAGTGCAGGGCTGGGGACCTCACTAGCCCAACTCTTGGTGTTGTCAGGAAAATCAAAGTAAATTTTAATACTTTATTTTGAAATTCAGGCGTGAACCTGTAACATACCCCTTCTCAAAAAGCCCTGGATGCGCCCTCCCCACCCACTGCTGATTACCTGGTTTGGTGTTCCAGACCATTCACTGTCACATCCTCTTGCTCTTTCTAGCCTCCCCCCACCCTGCTGTTGCCATCGCCCTGTGCTCTGGCCACAGTGGATATTCATCCACATCCTAATATGCCTCAATATCCCCACCTCCACGCCCTTGCTGAGGCTGTGCCCCCTGGTGGGAAAGCCTTGATCCCCAGGTAAGATCATTTTCATCTCTCAAGGCACAGCTCAAATGCCAGCTCTCCTGAGGTGCCCTCTTTGACCTCTCCCCCATCAGAATCAACCACTTCCTCCCTTTGTAGTACCAGAACCCTCTGGTTGCTTTTAGCACGTGTTACACTCTGCCTTGTATTATTTGCCAGATGCTTCACATCTACCTTCCCCATAGGCTTGGGCGAGGGAGGCTATACATTTTTCATCTTTGGGGTCTCAGTATGGGCACACGAGAGGTGAACAAAAATGTTCATGGAACTGGGTTGAAATAACCTAAGTCAAACATAATTATAGAAGAAAATTATTTATGTTTAACCTTCTTCCTTCCAATCATAATAATTTTGAAGGCTAAATATAGGTGCATATACATATATATATAGTGGATTATAAAGGAATGTATGTTCAATGCAGAAAATTTGGAAAATCTAGAAAAATATTAACAGCAAAATAAAAGTTACCTATAAAGTCCTTGTCCAACAATTTTTAACATTTTGGCATATTTTCTTCTAGTCTTCTGTGTTCATAACTAAATAAAAATAAATAAATGGGATCCTATTGCATATACTGTCTTGTAGCCTTCCTTTCCCACACTATATCATGAACATTTTTACAGACATTCTTTAGAAACAATTTTAATTGTTATATGGGACTCCATTTATCTACGCCTAATCTCCACCACACCACCTTGGAGAAGACAAGCTGGCAGCCTCTGCACAGGAGGGCAGGATTTCTGGAGCCTTACAAACTATTACTAATAAAGGGGAAAACACATGGATTTTGTAAGGGCAAACCAGGCATATCTTACCCACCTGTTAGAAGTCAGTCCTTTGGCAAATATTTACTCACTCTTGGGGACCTGCCAGGCCTTGGGCTGGGAGGTATAGACACTAGGATGGAAGACATCCCCTACCTCTCAGGAGCTCATGAAGAGACCAGCTGTAATACCATGTGCTCTACGTAGGCTGGCAGGATGGACAAGGGGACTTCAAGGGAGCAATTTGTTATGCAGGAAAAGGAGGGTTCATGGAAAGAACCACACCACTTATATTGGTGCTGGTGCTCTGGGGAAGGGGTGGGGTCCCCAGGAATCCTCTCAGACGGGCATCCAACTGGCAATCCCACAGGCATCCATCTAGTTATTATTCCAGATGGGGGTCATTTACTCATTTGGTGGGGGGGCACTGCTTCCACATTTCACCCATGCATTCTTTCAAATCCCCAAGTGATGTTACCAATTCTTTAAAAGTTTCCTCTGAGCTTCTTCGTTAAATCAGTCAAGGTACTGGCCAGCGCGCTCCCTGGCTGAGAGCGGTGTGGGTGACACCACACCAAAGGGTTGCGATCCCCTTACCGGTCATGAGAAAGACAAAAAAAAAATCAGTCAAGATAGAGGAAGGGACAGGATTATCCAAATTATCTGGATGTTTACACCACTTGCTTTTTGTCTTGGGCCTTGTTAAGCTGCCTTTGGTGGTTCAAGGAGGAGGAGTGGGTCTCATGGTGGCAGGGACAATGTGGTTTGTTCCAAAGCTGCAGCCGTGTGCTCTTGTCCACCATTCATGCCCTGGCATTTGCCCTGGGCTGTGGAAATCCCAGAAGGAAATTATCCTGCTTTCCTTTTGGTCCAGGTGGAGCCCACCCCTTCCAAGCCTGAGCCCAACAGCTGTCCATTAGCCTCATCCTCACAGTAGATAATGGCACATGCTCCCAAAGATCTCAGCTTAATATAGCCAGAGACTCAGCAAAAGGCTTCCATCACCTTCCTAATTACTTTGTGGAAAGAGCAGGTGTTCTTAGCTGGTTCTAGCAAGGGGGCGGTGGGTGGGTGGCATGGGGACAAGAAACAAGAGGAGGAGCTGAAACATAGGTGAAGGGCAGACTGGGATTGGCCTCTCCAAGGAATTTAAATTTAATTCTCCAAGCAATGGGGAGTCATCTACCCCATTCAACAGGGCAGAGGCATCTCCAATCTATGCTTCGGGAAAATAACTGCTAGCACTGAGTAGAATGGATGGAAAGGCAGGACTCTTGCATCAGGGCCTCAACCAGGGCAGAGCAGCAGAATAGAGAGGGATCGGATTCCAAATGCAGCAAGCCCTGAGTTTCGTGAGGGGTTTGAATGTGGGAGAAGAGGAAGGCAGCATGTAAAGTGTGTAGCTTGGGTAGATGGGAGGTGCCCTTATCCAGGCCAGAGAATTCTAGCAAAGGAGGATGTGGAGATGATGGCTTCCAGGCCTGCAATGCCTAACGTAAGGTGGCTGTGGGACAGCCTATCCCATGGCAACCACACATTCCAGTCAGGGGGCTCAAGAGAGGGAATGGGGTGCAGGATAGGTCATCTGCACTCTTCATCTGCGAGTAGATACTGTAATAATATCATTAATAACAATACTAGCAATTGTTGAATATGTAATATGTCAGGTGTTGCTCTGTGCCCTTTACATGTGTGGATTTGTTTTATTTTCACCACAGTTCTTTGAAGTAGGCACTGTTGTTAGTCCTGAATACAGATGGGGAAACTGAGGCACAGAAAATGTTAAGTAAAGGGCCCAAAGTCATGCAGCACGCAAACAGAGCAATGAGGGGTTGGTACCCGCTCCACTCTATTACCTCTGTGAGAACATCCTGGCAAGAGGGGTTTATGGAAAGTTAGAGGACTGAGCCTTGGAGAAGTCCCTGGGGCAGGCAGAGCTGAAGAAGAGAAGGAGTTGGTAGAAAACTCAAGAGGCTAGGAAGCCGTAGGGTAGGAGTAATTTCAAGGAGGCATTAAGAGCATCCAGGCCTGCAATGGAGCCAAGGAGTGGGATAGGGAGGAGGTGCATGGGTTGAAACAACCAGGATCCTGCCAGTGCCTCCCATTGAAAGCTGCACTAGAATGATGGGGAAGAAAGCTGGACTGCAGGAAGTCGAGGATTGAATGGGACTAGAGGAAGCAGAGAGAGTGTGTATGGCTGCTTCTTAGAGGAAGTGTACTGATGAATGGGGAAGAGAGAAACAGGGCAATGGTTAAGGGCAGGCCAGGATTGGAGCAAGGTTTTCTTAGAAGGGGCATCCTGAAGTGTTTGTAGGTTTGAAGCACAGATGGGGAGAGAGAAAGATCTAATAGAGGCTCCTGAAGCAGGCAGGATTTGGGCTGGAAGGCAAAACAGACACCTCATCCTCTAAGAAGAGCAGACACAACAGGGGCCTGAACCAGGCAGAAGCTGGAGGAACGATGGAGGGGAAGAGAGAAGGAGGAATGAACAGGACCTGATTACCAGTAGAATCCTGGAGAAGGGGCATGAGGTACTGAGGTTTCCAGCCTGAGCCACAGACCTGCATTCAGGAGAGGATAAGGGTGTGGCTTGGGGAGGGAATGGCCTCCTTGAGTTTGAGTTGTCTAAGGGACCCACAGGTGGAGACCTTCTGTAGGCAGCTGATGTGAGGGGCTGGAGCACAGGAAGGAGATCTGCCCTGGAACCCTGGGAGCTCGAGGCAGTGGTGGGAGTCAAGGGCAGGGTGGTAACAAGTAGGTAAGGGGTCTGAGAAAAAGCTTCCAGGAGGATAGACCCAAAAGGAGAAGTATGTTAGCAAAACCCAAAGAACAGCATGCTTCAAGGAAGAGTGTTCATTACAATGATTGGTTTTATTAACGACTATACTAATAATATATTTAAAGTTTTTATGAGCAATACAGAAGCAAGTGTAAACAGGGAAATCTCCAAGTTTGCAGATGTATTTTCCTGGTTCCGAAATGCCAAGGTGACAGAGATGAACTGCAGGGGATCTTGCAAGTAAGCAGAAAAGTGGCAGAGGAACTGCACTGTGGGTAAGTATAAGGTAACGTACTTGATAACATGATCTAGACTATACTGTCCAGGAGGATAAATCCTGAGCTCTCAGTTACAAGGAGTCAGCATAGAGGCATGGGTCAGTGCCTCTAGATTATGAATCTTTAACTTGGGGTCTAGAGACCAGCTCCTGGGGTTTCAAGGGACCCCGGAAATAGATGTACCATGGAATGAAGAAGCTTGGGGAGAGGGCAGCAGGAGAGATGAGATCCTCAGAAGGGTCTGGGAACCCAGTCCCCGAGCTCAGCTCAACATGCTGACCTAATGTTGGGCCTACCCAAGAAGGGTACGGTTCTGAGGTTTCTCCCCCTCCCAGGTTCCCAACTTGCTGAAAAAACTTACCCTTGACATGCAGATGATGGAAATACGTTGGTGTCTGGGGCACTTTGGTTTGTGGTTTTTACCATCAGATGTCTCTGTGGCTGAGCATGTTGATCTATCTCAGCAAGGCTAGAGGGTTGCAAGCCCTTGGAGGTGGGGAGACGGGGCTATTCCCAGCAATCTGGGCCAAGGTGGGCAAGTGGGTCTCTAAAGCAGGCTATTCCAGCACTAAGGTACATACCCTTTGAAAGCTTTTGGGGGGCAGAGCTGGAACTGCATCTGGCCTTCACCCTCCTCAGGTCCTCTAGGTAGCTCCTCTTCAAAGCAAGGTCACCATCTGACCCACCCTACCCACCCCCAAATTGGAGTCTGAAACCAAACCACGTGGGAAAAGAATAGCCAAAGTCGATTTCCCATTTATTAAACGAGTTCTTCAGGGGAAAATCTCCCAGGGCTCAGAAGCCTCTGAAGTGACCCGGACGTTGGGGAAGCCGGGAGAGGAGGTGGTGAATGGGGAGATGGCAGGTGGTATATGATGGTGAGAATGAGTAATAGCTTTGATTTCCTGCCCCCTCCCCACCATCTCCTTTGACCTCAGCATTTGATTTTGTTCCCTTTCCTAAGTCCCAAACTCCCAGGGAGCCGCCCTCCCCCACATGTCGGTGTCCCAACCCCAGCTGTGCGTCCACATTCTGCACCCTCACCCTGGGTTCCTGGCATACATCTGCAAGCTCCCGGGGCAGCCCTGCTCTTGGCAGCTCCGCTCTCAGGCTCCCCTCCGAGTCTCGAAGATCTCGGGTCTTCCCGACCCGCCCTCTCCCGCTGCTGCTCTCCAGCCGGCAGGGGCAGGACGCTCCCCACCCCGCTCCGCCCGGGGGACCGAGGCTCCGCGCTCACGCCCTCCTGCCCGCAAGCGGGGAGTCACTGCGGCTGGTGCGGGGGTGACACGGAGGGGATTTTCCTATCTTCACCGGGTGCCCCCCTCTCCGCCCTCTGCAACCGTATTGGTTTCCGGACCCCCATTCCCGCTCCCCGCCTCGCTGGAAAGGGGTCGGGCATCGGGAGGGGGTCTGGGGGCGCTGCAGCCGGGCCCCCGCCCCGCCCGCAGCCCCGCTCCTCCCCGCGCGGCCCCACTTGCGGCCCCGCCGGCAGCCGTGCAGGGACAGCTGCATTTCTCGCCGCCCGCCGCTAGGAAGCCGGCCTCGCCTCGCATTCTCTCG
>NW_007726244.1:221716-233342 GCF_000696425.1 Galeopterus variegatus
CCGCCTGGGAGCCGCATCTCCCGGCGGCTCGGGAGGGAAAGTTCAGAACGCACTGTCCCCGCCCCTGCTCCCCCCGGCCCCTCCCTGCTCCGGCTCTAAGAGCCCCGGGCTCTAAGCTCCGGGGGGCTGGCCTTTGCCTTTGTTCATTGTCCCCTTCGTTTTCTTCTTGGCACTGTTGCTCTTCACCTAGCACTGGCTTGCCCATTTCTTTTCCCCTTACAAAAAGTTTTAGCTCCAAGGAATTTATACTGAAATTAAGTTATTGGAAAGGACTTTGTTTTAAGGGGAGAAAGGTTTTAGATATTCCTTTTACTGGGGAGAGTGTAGGGTGAGGGGACTAAGATGTTCGAGAGGTGATGAAGGATGCAAGAGGACCAGCCATCTCGCTTCCCACCTGGTCCTCAAGCAGCGGAAATTAAGTTATTGGAAAGGACTTTGTTTTAAGGGGAGAAAGGTTTTAGATATTCCTTTTATTGGGGAGAGTGTAGGGTGAGGGGACTAAGATGTTCGAGAGGTGATGAAGGATGCAAGAGGACCAGCCATCTCGCTTCCCACCTGGTCCTCAAGCAGCAGCATCATGGAGCATAGGGAACACGCCTTCCCTGGGTCATCTTGCAGCACCCTGTGCCACCTGCCCCAGGAGAAAGGACTCAGGGAGATGTCCTGGGTCTCTCACCCCTTTCTTTTACAGCCTGGGTGGAGTTAGCCAGGTGTGCTGAAGGAGGTGAGGGACTCGGGAGTTCTCTGATGGAAGAAGTCATCTCATCAGGAGGTTTGGCCCCTACCCATCAAGTGTGAGGTTGGGCCCTCTCTGTTGTTGGAGGTCGGTCCTGTTGGGGTTTAAGTTTGCACAGAGGGTGGCTTCTCTGGGATGGAGAGGTACTGCTGGGAGAAACCTGGCTCAGGCCACCAGGAGGCTGGAGGGGATGTACAGGAGGGTTGGGTTTGAAACCCCTGTCCACTTTCTGCAGCTGGAAAGAGCATGATACAAGGGAACAGGGTGGTGGTGCTGCAGACCTGGGCACATCCTTGAATAACAGACCCTGGACAGCTAGGATGGCCCAGGGATGTGATATGACTAGAGGGATCTTGAGGCCAGAGGCTGGGGTTATGGGCCCCTTTGAGAATATGGTGAAAGCTCTAACTTCCTCCCTTCCCCCAACATGCATGTGTAGAAGGGACACATTTGTATTCATTATCAGAGGGTTACTATACCCCCTTGGAACTAGGAGCCCCTATTAACCCCTGCTCTAGAGTTTGTGGTCTAGCCTGGGCACTTCAGAACAGTTCCCTCCTTTGTGGCCAGTCAGTGAATAATCACAGTGTGCAAAGAGCAGACCTCTTGTGAAGTCTTTTCTCATGACCTTCCTATGTGACTTTGGGCTTGTGGCCATGGAGACCTGGAAACTCTGGACTGAATCCCAGCTCCGTACAGCTAGCTAAAGGATAGGGGCGGATGAAGTGGTGCTTCTCTAGGGCTGAATTTTGCTATCTGTGTAGTGGGAAGGCTGTGGGCACTTGGGCTGGGACCACAGGATTATTGAATTAGAGTTAAAAAAGGGATTAGGATGGGGGTGGGTATTCTGGTGTTTTAGCTGGCTGTGGGAACCAGACCCTTCAAGAGCTGCAGCTCATGTTGAAGAAAATGGGATTGAGGTGCTTTAGCAGAGTGTTAAGTATGAAAGATTCCTCTAGAGGAGGGCCTGGGGCAGAATTGTGCAAGGCCAGGATCTGAATATTGTAGGTTCCTTAGATCCCTCTGGAATTTAGAAGGCAAGTGGGGAACAGAGGGGTTGGCCGTCACCATTCCCAGCGCAGCCCCCAAAGAGGCCTGGTTTGTCTTTTCTTCCTTTGGGCCTGGGCTGCTCTGCAGGTGTCTGTGTTGTGTACACTCGCTAGGGATCTGGAAGATCTTTTAGGATGGTATGCCATTTGTGCCTTCTCTGCCTTGGTATTCTGGACAACTGTAGCTCATGGGGATTTTTCTTTAACTAGCAAGCATGGTGTTTGGTGTATGGCTCCACTCACACCTGTTTCTTCCTCCAGAGTTTAGCACATTTACTCTTCTCTGGCAGTAAGCAACAAAAGCAGCTCTATTCTAGAGCCTTGGGCAAGAAGCTGGGTGTCAGACAGGGGTCACCTCTGACTATATAAGGTGACCAGGAGAAGGTGGTGCCTCTGTTTTGCTGGCTCTTACACTTATGGGAAGTAAGAACCATAAAAGACCTTGGAGACCCTGAAGGGCTGAGGTCCAGTGGTACCTGACTCAGGACTTGGAAGTCCTCTTGGCGGCATGCGAGGGCCCTGTGGCAGTTAAGTGAGGATTTGCCTTCCCCAGTGGCCAGGATTTGTCTGTCTGCTGTGGCCCTGGCTGCTGCAGTTTGGTGAGTTCAGGATGGTAGTTGTGTTGACTCACTCAGTGCTTCCAGCCTCCCAATAAGCACCTCGGGTGTGTCAGAGCCATATAATAGACTCCTAATAATGCAGCAAAAGTTCTTGTCATTGAAACAGGTCATAAATGATAAATGCAATAACAATGCTTGTAAACATAAACTCCCTTCTCATAAAATGTGACCATTTCATTTCTATTATGGGGCACCAAGGGTCTTTGAGGAATTCTTGGTGGAATAAAAAAGTTCCAACTCCACTGGTCTAATCTCCCCCACCAAGGAATCCAGCCATTTTGTGCCCATTTCTATCATGGCTTAGTGGTTTAGAGTGTAGGAACTGAAGTTAGGCATCCCCAGGTAGAATCCCAGCTCTCTATATTACTTTAAGACTTTGTAAGTGCCTCAGGTTCTCATGTTAGGAAGAGTTAAGGGAGATCTAACATGTGTGCCAGACAGAGTAAGTGCTCATTGGGTGGAAGCTGTTATTATGATTGTTGTTATTTCTGCACGTGGGTGCAAAAGTTTGAAGGCTCATTATTAAGAAAAATGTTTGGTAAAACTGTAGAGGCCAAGGGTGGCTTTTGAAGGGATGGGAGGTGCATTAGGTGAGGTTCTTGAATTCTGAGCAGAGGGGACTGAACAGTGGAGATGGGGGGGGGGCTGACATGTCAGGGGTGACAGCTAAGCATGGTTGGGGGCAGAATGGCTCAGCATTTGCAGCTCTGCTCTGGAACCAATTCTCTGCCCTTTTCTTTGGAGAATTTGCCCTATAAGCTGGGGCAGGGGTGGGAGGCATGATCAGTGAGGAAGGTTGAATGGGTTTCTATGGTAATGCTAACCCTGGTCTAGGGGAACAAGGCCAACAGGGGCCTAGAGGACAGGAGTCTCATGAGGGGGTGGGGCAGGCCCAGGAGGCAGTCAGGAGTGGAGGCTGCGGGGTGGGGAGTCCCTGTGAAGGATGAGGCTTGGGAAATCATAATTCCAACACCCGCTGAGTGATCAGACCATTTGCTGTGGCTCAGACCATGTTCTAAGTGCTTCACGTGGATCAGCTCGTTTACTCCTCACAAAACATTATGAGATATCATATCTATTTTTCAGAGGAGGAAACAGACATAAGAGACATCAAGAATTTAAGTAACTTGCCCAAATCATGTAGCTAGAAAGTGGCAGAGCCAGGATTTGAACTTGGGAAGTCTGGCTGCAGGCTCACACCCTTAGAGAAATTCTCAGAGAGACCCCTACTGAGCTGGGGGGTGTGTGTGTGGGGAGAGTGGAGGTGGGAAGTTGGAGATTTGTGCTCTGCTGGAAGGGCAGCCAGTACAATGTCCAAGCATCATCGGAACATGCTTAACACAGTCTGCTGAGAACCACTGGTCAAGCACCAGACATTCTGCTGGAGCCTGGCCTGGAGTGCAGAAGTCACCAAGGCATGGCCCCCTGCCCTCAAGGTGTCTACAGTCTAGGAGGAGAGACAAACATGTTAGTCTAGAATTCCAGGTGCCATGGCAAGTGCTGTGATAAGAAACAGCACTGAGGAAGGGGGCACTCTGCCAGACAGGAGAGGAGGTGGGCAGGAGAGGCTTCCTGGAGGAGGGGGCACTGAGCTGAGTGAGGATAAAGGGGGCTGCTGTCTCCTGGGCTTTTAATCTGGCCATGGGAGGACATCACTCTGCTGCTCCGTGAACTTGAGTAGAGCCCAGTGGCCAGTGTGTGGGCACCAGGGAGGTCAGGTTTTTTGGATCCTGCAGTAGTACCCTTGCCGGGGGAGGCGGGAACTGGGCAGTGTGGTTGGCTTCCTTGATGCCTTTGTGGTTTTTAGAAGTAGAGAAACACTGTCACCTCCTGTAATTCCTGCAGTGAACATGCTGAGGAAGAAATACAAGTCTGGCAAGAGTTACTGCTCAGAACACAGTGATTCATTCTTATCTCCATACTTAGAACCAGAGGCATATGAATTTAAACTGCAGAGGAAGGACTCAAGGCAGGTATGAGGAAGATGTTTCAGATAGGATGTGAGTGTCAGAAAAGTGACTCAGAAGAGCAGAGGGGAATGGCCTTCCCCGAAGATCTTTAAAAATGGGAACAAGTTTCATTTGTCTTTGTGGTTTAAGAGGTTTCATCTGGAGACAGGAAGATGAAATTAAGGCCCCTAGAGGTCCATCTCAGCTCAGTGATAGGAGGATAAAAGGAACTGGGATTTTTCGGCTAGAAGGTTGCTCAGATCTGGCCTAACCCCTCCTTTTACTGTTGAAGTGATTAAAGAATGACCAGTAACACTGAGTGGCTCATTCATTCATTAGTGAGCCAAGACACATACCCATCTGCCCAGCAGCTGGGGTTCTTGCCCTGCCCTGATCTGGGTCAGCAGAGATGCCCACTGGGAGTGACCCGCAGCCCTCCAGGATGGAGTCCAAGCCTTGTGAGCAGAGCTGAAGGAAACCTGGAAGTGGTTGAGCATTTGTCTGGGTAGTGGATCAGCTCCCACTCAGGAGACATTTCTGAATATGGTGTTCCCAGTTGGAGTTAACAGGCCATCTCATTCACCCTGCTGACCTGGCACCTAGAAGAGTTTGGGGCATACATTTGAGGCCCACGGTAAGCTTTGTCGAATAAATGAGTAAATAACAGTTAATCCAAAAGTGATTTCTCTTTGGCCACACACTTGTGGGGCCAGCGCACTCACCCTTGTGATTCTGTTTTGCTTATGCCAACAATAGAATCGTTTCGTAATACCCCCAGCCATGGAGAAAGGTGCCCACGTGTGTGCTGGGGGGCCAAGGTAAGATGAACAAAACACAGTAGAGGATCTTTTCCAAATGTATAATTCCTCGAGAGATCCTCAAGGGCTGACATTATGTTCATTATAATGGCTTTTGCTGTTTTTCTTTTTTGTTGTTCCCAGCATAAAAATAAAGGCTTCATTTTTCTAATTTAGGAAAAACATGTAATATAACAATCTCAACTGCATTCAGCAAGATAGTTACAGAGATCTCAGAAGAGAACATGGCTTGCTCTCAGAAGACAATCTGATTAAGAATGAACCAAATATGAATAATGTAATATAACAATCTCAACTGCATTCAGCAAGATAGTTACAGAGATCTCAGAAGAGAACACGGCTTGCTCTCAGAAGACAATCTGATTAAGAATGAACCAAATATGAATGGATGCTGGACAAGGAGTTTAAAATACCAGGTGGTGAACTTTAGCTCCCAGGCTGAATTTAAATTGACATGTGCAAATGAAAGAGAAGTAGCAGCAGAACAGGATGGCAAGAATTTTGTTCCTCCCCTAACCCCGTGGTTCCCTATTCACTGAGAAAACATTTGGTTCTAGG
Source organism: Galeopterus variegatus (assembly GCF_000696425.1). Taxonomy (NCBI): domain Eukaryota; kingdom Metazoa; phylum Chordata; class Mammalia; order Dermoptera; family Cynocephalidae; genus Galeopterus; species Galeopterus variegatus. Next base: position 227,447 of record NW_007726244.1, read on the forward strand.
AGGGCATCTGCAAAGCCTGGGTTTCTTCCCCCAGTGACCGGCAAGCTGGATTTGGAGCTCTGTTGAGAAGGTGCTCTGTGGTCTTGTAAGGGGATCAGGCGCAGGAAATGATTTCACTTTGTTCGGGTCTGAGATTAGTTTCAGTTTCAGGCCTTACCGAGAGCAGAGGGAGAGGTTTAGTGACAGTGGGGTAGGGGTGGGGGCGTTTGGAGGAAGTGGTGGGGTTGGACTGGAAAAGTTTCAGCATTGGCTGTGTGGGTGAGTGTCAAGGTAGGTGGACAGGGCACTCTTGTGCTGAGCAGGGAGAGGAAGAAGAAGCATTAAGAGACGGAGTTGGGGAAGGTGGCGATCGAGTTTGTGTGTCTGGAGACTGGGTTGGGTGATGGTGGGGGGAGGGAACGTATAAAGACACATGTGCACAGGACAAAACCCCCACACAGTAACATGACTACTGAGCCACAGGCTAGGAGGTCATAAGGTCATCTTAAAACACGAATTACCTGGATGAGGTGGGTTTCCCACAAGCAGGTGTGGAGCTGAGAGGAAAGCAAATGTCATGATGCACAAGGGCAACACACATCGTGGGTTGGCATCCTGAAGACTAGCCCCTGCTGGGCAGCATTTTCCTGCATTTGATTTTCTTTAAAAAAAAAGAAAGTCAAAGTTTGAGAACCGATAATTGCGAACTTGCAGACCTTTGCATCCTCTGAGAACCTTAAGCTGTCATTTCTCTTGAGACTGTTTGGGGCCAGTCTGGTTGTTTCACAAGGCATCATTACCCTAGAAAATTGGTGGGTTTCCTCCCTGACTGGTTCTGGGTGGGGCATACACAGATGTTCCTTTCCATCTTAGCAGTGCTAGAACATCATTGCATTTTATTTCTCAACATCATAAATTCATTTTATTTCTAAGAGAGAGAAGCCCTAAATTTTAAAGCCAGAAAGGATTCGGAAGATCACTCAGTGTGTTCCTAGAAGAATTTGTGGCCCTGGGTTATTAAACACCTTGAACAGATTGGTGGTATGTGGTTAAGAACGTGAAGTCAAAATAAAGAAAATAAAAAACAACAACAAAAAGAACACCAAGCCAGACTCCTTGTGTTTGAATCGGCCTCTGTTAGTTGCTGCTGTGTTCTTAGGGCAAGTTACTCAGTCTCTCTGAGTCTAAAGTTCCCTTATCCATTTGGTGGGAGTAATAATATTACCTGATGGTTGCTAATGAGGATCAAGTACTTATTAAGTCTTTAGCACAATGTTTAGCATGTTGTATGTCCTGAACAAATGCTAGCTGCTGCTGTTTTTATTATTATTATTATTCTTTTCATTTCATGAAATCACATGGCTCCTTAGTGATACAGCCGGGGTTAAAATGATTACAAACTCTTTTATTCCCAGTTCTCTCCGGCATGGCCATAAGGTGATTTCATCACAGTATTGAAATATGTGAAGAGAGCTTTATGAAAGTGTTTGTACAGAAGCCTTCTAATGAACGTTCATAATAAAGTTAGAAGAAATGGTCTTAATCCATTTATTAGATAAAGTTAGACTTTGGGCAGTAGGGCATATGTTTACCAAATAATTTGCTTCCACAAATATTGTATACTTTGTTTAGAGGTTTCCTAATGCCTTATTGGTTGCCTCTGCTGGAAAGGTTGGGGTGATTTTAGATGTTTTTGTGGAGGAGTTCTTCTCAAATTGGAAACATCCATTTCAATGAGTTGTGGTGGCGAAGCAGGCTTTTGGGTGTAATGGAAATATTTCTGTAGCCTGGCTGCTATTTATCAAGGGTGAAGACAGTGCAGATGTTTTAAAAAAATATATGGGCTTGGCAGAAGTCCACATGTCTTAGGCCATGCCTACACAAATGCGTTTCCAAGTGATTTGCACTGACCTTTTGCAAATCACTGACAGCCTAGGAGCCTCCCAAGGGAGACGTTTTAGTCTGAAACATTGTTGAGGCTGGTGTGATCTCCAGCCTTGAGTGGTCTTTGACACCTTTGATAGGGTGGCAGCCTCACCCTAAGGGTACTTTGGTGTGTGGTTTTGAATATGAAAACAAATGGAAATTAATTTTGTCTGGCGAATCCTGCAACACCCCTTTGACGTACTGCCACTCTCTAGAGGTTACAGAATTGAAATCTGTTTTTGAGGCTGGTCCATGGGACTTTTCAAATTTCCATGCCTGAAGGAGGGAGCATGTTCAAGTGTGAAATTTGTAGGTGTGTGTATTGAAGCCCATCACGGGAGTTCCAGTCTCAGCTCTGACACGTGTGGGCTGTGTCATTCTGAGTAGGTCTCTTCTTAATTCATACTTTTCTTGAGGCTAATCTATTATTATACTCCACAACAGCAAGTGGCTATTGAACACATCTGTCACATAGAGCTGGTAGTAATAATCCCTACCGCACATGATTGTTTTGATGGTCTAATAATAATAGCTAACATTTATTGCATGCTTACTGCATGCCAGTAAGCTTTCTAAACATTTTAGGCATATTAATTTATTTAATCAACCCTATATAAAATAGTATTATCACCACTTTACATAGGAGGAGACTGAGGCACAGATAGGTTAACTTGCCCTCGCCCTCCTTAGTTGAGGAAGTGGGATCTGAACTCAAAAAGCCAACCCCCGGAGTCTGTAGCTATGTTTACAAGAGCACGTTATATAAATTTCAGTGTTGTGATTCTTATTCTTTCACTGTTACTCTTCTTATTTGACAATCTGAGGGAGGGATAAACTGAGCCTGGAGGTAGATTAAGTGTGCAGATCACAGTGCTGGAAAGAATGAGGAGACGGAGCATATGAAATCTTTTTTTGGAGTTATAGAGAAACAGCTGTTTCTAAGTTTGGGACGGAGCAGAAGAGATGCAGCAGCGACAGAGAAGGACATTTTCTGGGTGGATTTTTACTATCTGCAGTGAGGACTGCACATCTGGGGATTTAAGAGCCATGTGTTTCTTTCCCCTCCTATCACATTTTATTGGGAAACCTATCTTTAAACCCCAGCTCAGCCCTCAGCTGTGGCAGACTTAGAAACTTAGAAAACTTCCAGGGATAGTGAATTCTTGAGACATGAAAGGAGAGGTGAAGGGTGGGATTTTTCATGGCATTTCTTCCTTGTTATTGCATTTCTATTTAGTGCATATAGGGGATGAGCCGTGGACTGGCTTGTGTTCAGATGACAGGACTGGGAACTCGGGCGACTTCCCTTTTTCTCATGAGTTGATTTAATAAGAATGAATCATCCCATTAGCTTTCATCCTGGAAAAGAAAAAAGAAAGGAGAGAGCGAGTGAGTGAGATGGCAGTTGACTGAAACCAGAAGCCTTCTGTGTCGGTCTCCTAGGGCAGGCAGCAGGCCGACAGAAGGCCTTGGTGGTTCGTGCCAAGGGTGAGGTCCCTTCGGGCCTTTGGGAAGGGCTCCCAGCTTCCTGTCACTGCTGCCCTCAGCCTCTCATCCTGCTGAGACTCTGGGTCCTAGACCTTAAAGGGAAATGGATAGGGATGTAAGTGTCATTAAAAATAGACTACTGGTGAAATTCATACACAGCAGTGATCATTTTGAAGACATTAACATAAAAATTCATCCTATGAGACTAGACAACTCAAAAATAGCTTTTGACCTTCAGGAATGTGAATGTCGCTCACACTCCCCCTTCCTGTGAGGGTGGCAGGGGTCTCTCTGTGCTATTGCCTGACCCCTGGGACATCTTTGGGCTAGTCTTAAAGGAAGTTCTCCCTTAGGACTCTAGCCGTGAGCCTTCCAGGTGTGAGCACTTCCAGCCACCAGCCCCGCCTTCAAGCCACTTGTGGGGAGGCTGGGGAGCACATCCTTTCCTGGGCCACTCTTGGTGACCTTTCTGTGGATCAGTGACCTTAATTTGGATTCTGAGCTGAGGCTGGAGTCCCTAGGGGAATATGAAGAGTGCTAGGGAGGGAGGGGATGCCTGAGAACTCCCTCGGGACTGCCCGCCCCCCAAGCCCAATTTAAGAGAGTTAACGGGGTGGTCATAGTTTTCAGACTCTGGCTTCTGGGCATACATTTCCCAAAGCACTTGATTTTCTTGACAATATTCCCCTGTCCCCATCTGTCTCATTTTCCTTCCTGCCCCCACAATCAGCAGTAGCTACGGTTAATGGCTCCCATTTGTAAGAAGACTACTCTGTGTCAAGCATTTTACTTATATAATTTAATTTACTCCTTATAGCAGCCCTATGAGACAGGGGTTATTGTCTTGGTTGTGGGAGCTGAGGCTGAGCGTAAAGCAACTGGTCAGAGTAACACACCCACTTACTGGGTGTGTGTTTTTTTGTTTTAATCTTTTATTGTGAGAAACTTCACTATACAAAAGTACAGAGACTAGTACAGTAAATTCCCGTGTACCCATCACCGAGCTTCTTCACTCTGTGGAGAAGCCCTGGCTCCAGCGCTTCTGTGGGCATACACGGCAGACACCTTTGGGTGGATTAGAGCAAGGTGCCCTTTCTTCAGGGTACACAGCTTGGAAAGCAGAGGGTAGGCTGAATTCCAGCCCATTTGCCCCTTGGATGGGCACCTTGCACAGTGATAAGCCTGCATAACTGTACATGACGACTCTGCCTGCCTAACTTTTGGAGCATAAAGAAAGGAGACTATAGCCAGACACCAGTTTCTGGCAGTGATGATTTCTCTGTTCAGTTAGCTATGTGGGGTAGGGGGGAGAAAAGCTCAGTCACTGGGGTCTTTTCCAGTTAAAATTAAGCAGGGAGATGATTCCCAGAGTAGATCTTCTTCTGCAGAGGATGGTGGGACAGATGAGCTGTGTTTTTGGCTGCTCCTGTTTTCTACCAGCCACCTGCTCTCTTGATGGCTCCTCCTCCTCGATGCCTTTCCCCCTCTGTTCTGTGCCCAGGGCAAGGGAAGCTCTTGTCTGCAGCTATGAGGCAGGCAGGAGGGGAGCTGGTAGAGCCCGGGGTGTGAAAGCCTGGTGTGAACTCACTCCTGGCTGCCACCCTTCTGCAGGCTCTGGGACGAGCTGTCTTTGCCTCCTGGTGGCTTAGCTTTGCTCGGAGCTCAGGTTAGCTAAGGGCTGTGTGGGAGCTCTGCTTTTGTACCCATATAACTGTTTCTTTTAGTCCCGAGTAGGGCCATGGGTCACCCGATAGGGAGCTTCTTGAGAGTGGCTATTGAGGTTTTATTTTGTTTTTCACTACTGTGCCCTTGGCTGTACCCATTATAGCATCTGGCATTGGTGCTTCAGTAATATTTGTTAAACAGATGAATGTTAAACAAATGAACACAGCATTCTGCAGACCAGAGAAATCTGCCAAAAGGCTCAGGTTGAATAATTTTTTGTACTTCAGTCAGGAGAGGCTAGACTACCCCTCAGGAATAATCAAACCCTGACATCCCAGTGGCTTGGTGCGATAGAAGTTTATTTTTTGCTCATGGAAAGTCAGATGCAGGTTAAGCAGTCCTCTGTCTGTAGCCACACCATCTGGAATATAATTAACTTCAAGGTTACCGCAGGAGGGAAGAGAGAGATGGAGGCAGCACCCTGGCTGTTAACTGCCTTGTTACCTGTTACTTCTGTTCACGTTCTGTGGGCCAGAGCTAGTCACATGGTGCCAACCTCACTGCAAGAGGGGCTGGGAAATATAGGGGTTGTCTTCAGGGTTCCGGATGCGAGGATTTTGTATTTCTTGTCCCCGCTTTAGGTTTACTGGAGTGCCTCTGGCTGAGTCACTTATTTCTCACCAGTTTTTTACACCGATAGGAAGGGAACATCTGCCACTTCCTTTAATCCAGGGAAGGAGGCATGAGATGGCACTGAAGGAAAGTCCCATGGCAGGGTTTTTTTTTTTTTTTTTTTTTTTTTTTTTTTTTTTTTTTTTTTTTTTTTTTTTTTTTTTTT
>NW_007726244.1:233822-243098 GCF_000696425.1 Galeopterus variegatus
TTTTGTGTGTGTTTGTGGGTGAATTAATTTGTTTATTTTTTTAGCTCCCACCAATAAGTGAGAACATGTGGTATTTCTTTTTCTCTGCCTGACTCGTTTCACTTAATATTATTCTTTCAAGGTCCATCCATGTTGTTGCAAATGGCAGTATTTCATTCGTTTTTATAGCTGAGTAGTATTCCATTGTGTAGATATACCACATTTTCCGTATCCACTCATCCGATGATGGACATTTGGGCTGATTCCAGCTCTTGGCTATTGTGAAGAGTGCTGCAATGAACATTGGGGAGCAGGTATACCTTCGACTTGATGGGTCGGCTTTAGCTCAAGCGGTTACTTCCTCAAGCCAGACTTCCCTCTGTCTAATCCATGGCAGGGTTTTTAACTGCTCCCTCGTGACATGTTGGTCCTGTAACAGTCACCTACTCACTTTGCCTCTGGAACCTCTTTCCTCATCTGTTCGAGGAGGATAGTCATACCAGCCCATCTCTCAGTTCAGACTCTACTGATTGCAAGTAACAGAAAGCAGCTTGAGCTATTGGAAGCCACAGTGGAACTGAAGAACGATGAGCAGGAAATATAGCTGGCCTCCCGAGGGCCTGCAGCTGGTGAGCTGCTCTTCCTGCCTCTGCTCGGGGCATCTGCAGGACGCCGCCACTTCTGTGGATGTGTGCCAGATGTCCTGGCCCCAAACAGACCCACCCTCTTTCCAGTAACCATCAGAGACTGAATAGTGTCTGAACCTTGATTCGAATTCCTGGGGAGAGACTCTGATGGTCTCACTTGGGTCGGCTGTCTACCGCTGGTCCAATCATCTGTGGCTGGGAGGACATGGTCGTACAGGACCACCATGGTACTGCGGGCCTTCCCCTGTGAAAAGGGTGGAGGCAGTGCTCACAGGAGGGATGTGAGTTGGGCAGATACCTCCAGAAAGTGTCCAGGTGTATCTGGTTCAAGGGTTGTTGTGTTGATTGGATAATGTCTACAAGAAACCTTGAGGACTGTAACGTGCAGCATAAATGTGAGCTGGTATGGTGTGTGGGATCTCTTGTTAGGAACCTTGGAGACTGCACTGCCTTAAAGGGGCATGGGAGGGATAATAACGCTGAGAGACAGAATTTAAGTCTTGGTGGAGGGTGAGGAGCCGTTTGTTGGAATGTCATGGAGTAGGGATGGGAGGGACAGGTCAGGGCCAGCACGGGGCATTGCCAGGGGTTAAGCTAGGTTTATAGGCCATTAGACCATAACATTTTATATGAGAGAGAAATTGGGAATCTCTCTGCTGCATAAATAGGATGCTTCTGTAGTTGAAACTGTGTGACATGGAAAGGATGCTAGCTCGGATGTGAGTCCTTGTCCCCACATGACCCCACTGGCTGTGTGCCTGTGAGCAAGTCACCTCACCTCTCTGGGGCCTAGTCAGTTCTGCTCGTTGAAGACTGTGTGTGCAGCACATGAATACCGTGGGCTTAGGCATGAAGTCTGGGATTGGACAGCTGGGTTTGGATCCTCATTCTTCACTCGCTAGCTGTGTGAGCTGGGCAGATTCCTCAGCCTCCCTGAGTCTTGGTTTCCTCCTTTGTGAAATGACGATATTGGTAGTACCTATTGTTGTGAAGACCTGAAATGAGTGCTCAATAAAATATTAACTAGTATTATTAACAGAAGCCAAGGCCAGGCCAGTGCCACAGGGTCCTATGGCCAGATGTAGTGGCCTGAGTGTCTGGGTGGGGTGGGAGTGCAGGAAGAAGCCGAGAGAGGATAGGACGCTGGAGGGGGAGGGGAGGCATGGGGAGACTGGGACAGAGGCGGGTCTAGCCTCACCCGGGCTGCTGCCCAGGCCTCTCTATTCATCCAGTTCTGCAGCGTGTACTGGAGCCAGCGCTGCCGCCTCTCCCGCCGCCCCGTCGGCTTCCCAGCGTCTTTCGCTGGGGAACCTTAGGGATGGCTCCACAGAACCCAGTTCAGCGGTGCTGTCCCTTCCATCCTGGCCCAGGGTTTGAGAGGCGCTGGCTCTAAAGCCAGGCCTCGGGTTTGGGAGTAAAGTGCTTCCCACTGCGAAACTGCGGGACCCGGAGAGTTAAAAAATAAATGAAGAAGCCCTTCTAACCACAGAACAATTTGAAGGCTGAATTATTTAGAGCCTCTGCTCCCTCTGGCTTCTCCTGGGGGAAGGGCCGAGGGAGGAATGTGGAGCCAGGGAGGGCTGAAGTTCCCTGGCCTGGCTGGCTCGGGAACTCAGGAGCCCCACGAAGCCCACACTGTATGGCCTCATCCTCCGCCACCTTTGTCCTTGGGCCAGGAGGTCCCTGTGGTTTCCTGCAGCCGGCTTGGCCTACTAGGTTCGGGTTGAGGCTGGGAGGACAGCCCCTCCCGTTCCTCCCTCGGAGGCTGATCTCCTCCGCCTGATCATGCTTGGCTCCGGGACAGAGTGATAATGAATTACATAAATAAGTCATTCCCATTAGCAGCCAGGCCAGTCGCTGGCCCCAGAGGCAAGGCAGTGCCTGGGGAGGCGGGTGTGGACCAGGCCAGTGTCTCCTCCCCAGTAGGTCTGGTCAAGTGCCGAGTCTTTCTCTCAGGAGCCCTGGAGGGAGGTGGCCACCTGGTCTGCTCCCAGAGGAGCCTTGATCCTCTTTCATTCCCTCCAGGATTATGTTTTCAGCCTGGGGACTTGATGAAAATCACTCCTTACAGCAGTTGCAGTGTCTCAGGAGAGGGCTGTTTTGGAGCCAGTAGGGTCCCCTAGAAGGGGGTCAGGGTGGGGTGTCCAGGCACCGAGGCTGCTCCTGGCCAGGCTCGCCTAGGCCTGGGCTGCCAAGGTGGACTGTGGCCATGGCAACCCTGGCTGCAGCGGGGTAAACACAGGCTTTCAAAGGGGGCCTTGTTCCCTGCAGGAGCCTTTCAGTTCCAGCCTGCTGGGGCTTTTCAAACCTCAGGGAGGAAAGGGAGGGCAGCGGGGATGGGGTGGGGCTGTCTGTGAGGAAATGTCACTCCTGGTTCCCCCTCGCCCAGCCCCAGGCGTATTTCCTGGAGGCCCCAGTTTCCAAAGCTCCTGCTTTTGGAGAATGAAAAGAAGAGTAAGCAGCAGGAATGTGCCCAGTCTCTAGGCAACAGGGTGTGTGTGGGGTGTGTGTGTGTGTGTGTGTGTATAATTGAGGAGGTCACGCTGGCCTCCTCAGATGGGAGTCCTCACTGCCCTAGACTGATTTCAACAAGCTAGCCAGAGCCCCCGGAAGCGGTTCTTTAAGGATTGCTCATCTTTTTGGCATTAAATATCAAATAAGCCAAATCTCAGAGAAAACACTAAACCATTCATTAAATTGACAATTTGCATTCTGATGTATTAGCCAACGATTTTAGTGAGAAACCTGATTGCAGGCACTCGAATAGCCTCTGCTGTCTTTTGGGGAGCTTGTTTCTGGATTCTCCTGCTATTATTTTGTCTTTAAGCTAACCCAAATATAAAAATCGGGAAGGATGGCATGTCCTCTCTCTAAGCACTAGATCACCTATAAGGTATTCTCTATACATCTGCTAATGCACGAGTGAATGATGAATGCACTTCCACTTGGCTGGGCCAGAGGAGTGGGGCCTTGTGTAGGGAAACAGCACACAACAGGGTCTAGAGGTAGGAGGATGTGATTTGGTTTTTGCAAAGGAGAAAGAGACTTATGGCTTCACAGGAGTCATCTGAGATCCGGAGCAGGTTTTTCACCCTGACACTCCCTGGACTTCGACTTGCATCTTGTTGAGATGCCTTTGGTTGGGACAGCAAGCCCCTCTGACTCTGTTTGCTTTGGGGGTCAGTGACCCTCAGGCCTCCTGTGAGTCAAGGGAGGGAGTCCCTGTCAGGAACCATCAACTTCAAATGCCTGGTCCCACCCTTGGGCTGACTTTCCCTGAATCCATCCCTGGGTGAGAATTGCTGCCCACAGACTCACTTTTCCTCTGGCTCCAGGAATAGGCAGTGCCCTTGGACTCAGTAGTGGCTTCATGACCGCTTCTAGCATTTATTCCCCACTTCTTTAGAGGAAGGTGAGGAGAAGGCTCTCATCTGCTGAGTGTATGCTGTATGCCCACTGCCTGACAGTGCCAGCATGTGGCAGTTGCTCCATCAATGTTTTTGAATGAATGAGTGAATACCCTGAATGAATAGGAGATCTGGGGCTTTTACTGCAAATTGCCCTTTTAATAAATCCTTCAGCCTTTGTGCTATAAATTGAATTAGGAGAGATTGAGGTTGGTCGTGAGAAGAAAGGTCTCTACTGTCAATAATTTCCAGGGAGTAGAACAGGTACCTCAAGGGTGACCTGAGAGAAGTGGGGACCATTCCCCTATGGAGTTAGGTTGCTTGTGGCTCTTTCTGGCTGTAGGCATGGCCGTCGAGGGGTCATTTCCACCCTCCTGGGTTGATGGCAGCTTCCAGCTCTTAAGTAGATTTCTAGCTCTCACAATAGATGTGAATATCCTTTTTTTTAGAAGTAAAAAGTGCTGTCCAAATGCATACGTGTAGTTATTCTCCCGGAGCATCGCTGTTAGAGACCCAGCTTCAATCTTGCATGAGCAGAATCCAGGAAGTAAGGACAGTTTTCCCAAAATGCTGCCTCCTCTTGGGAATGGTAGTGGGTAGTATTCCTCTGAATGTTTGCAAATGCTTCTGAGCTGCTTTTCTCTGCCTTCTGTCAAGCCCTTGGGACAGAAAGGGCTGCTGTTTCTGCAGTTCAGGAAAAAGGGGCCCCTGGCTTCCCAGGCTCAGCCCGGAAGAGGGGGAAAGTGTTTTGCAAGGTCTGCCTGTGAGCCACGCCCAATGCCAAGGTCTTCTGCCCTCCTCATGGCCAGTGTTGACTGGTGCACCAGTCATCAGTCCCTCTGCTGGGCTCTGACTCGTTTGGGCAGGTGGAGTTCCCAGCACCAGCCTCATCTGCCCTGGTGTGCTTGTACAGTTAGAGCCTTGCTACTTGAAGTCCAGTCCCCAGACCAGCGGCAGGGACATCACCGGGTTAGAAATGGACAGTCACAGGCCCCACCTTGGACTTCCTGAATCATCTGCATTTTAACAAGATCCCGTGGTGGTTGAGGTGCACATTAAAGTCTGAGAAGCCCTGTGCTAGAAGACTTTGGATGCTGAGGGGACAACTGAGGGGATGGCTGAGACGTCGTTTGAGCCTCTTATATGCACCAGTCTTTGCAGAGTGCTTTAAAGCAGTGCCTCTCAAACTATCTGAGGTGAAGGACAGCTTGTTTTTCTCATTAGATTATCAAAGGAGACCAATGAACGTGACCAGTCTGCACAAGTCTGACAATATCCGAACTGGTTTATATCCTGTTCAAAGAGGCAAGTCCACAAGTCACATGCTTGGATGTTATGGTAACGCCAAATAGCTAGGAACGTTTTTAAATTCTTCCTTTTCTGTACGTATCTTGCCAAGGACCCACAACGAACAATTTTTGGGTGGCCTGCTGGTGCACTTTTAATGGTCCTGTTCTAGAGCCCTGTCTTTGGGGTCAGATCCAGGTTTGAATCCTGGCAGTATCACTGATTTGCAGTGTGTCCTTGGGCAGCTGTTTAACTTTTCTGAGCTTTATTTTTGTCATCTCTAAGTTGGAGATAATAATGCTCCTGCCTAATAGGGTTGGAGTGAGAATTAAATAAGATAAGCTTGGGTAAAGCAAGGAGCACAGCATACAGAATCTGAGTGGATAATATTGAGTGTCAAAGGTTGGCAGCAGTATCGTTATCATTGTTTGCTGTCTTGGAGCATGTGGAAATGGGGACAATGTCCTCAGTTAAGGGACACTGTTGTTTTTAGACAGACAGTGGTCTTTAAAACTGTAGTGAATTAGTTTGGAACAGAAACTTTTTCCCTCTGCTAATTTCTGATAGTTTGAGACCGTTTGTAATGAATCTTTTCTCAAGGAGATCCAGGACCAGAATTGGGACAGTGTTGGAATTTGTTTTTAAGTGATGGAAAAAAGTAATAAACACAGTGTAGGAAATCCTTTAATCCCACAGGGCCTGGCTGTTAACCCTTTCCCTCCCCCCACCCTAGTATGTATACTGGCTCCTGGCTCCCAAGCAGGCAGGGTGGATTTCCAGTGTGAGGTTGCCTCTAATTCTCAAAATGCCAGTATATCCTCTCTTTCTGGAGAAATTTAGATTCCTATTAGCTATTTCTTGAGAGCAAGGAGATGAAGTGAAAAAGTAGAGGACTCAAGTCAGAAGATCTGTGTTCTAGAATCAACTTAGCAAGGCATTAGAGTGTTACCTCATTGGCCCTTTGTTCTTAACCTTTTTCCTGGTCCCAGACTCCTCTGATAATCCAATGAGAACTTTGACACCCCTCCTGACCTTGAAAAGTGCATGCACACTCGAACACATTAAATTGGACATTTAATTTCAGGGGGAGGGAGGGGTGTCCGTGAACCTCACAGAAATCTCACAGACCCTTGGCTAAGAGCCTTGAACCAGGATGTAAGCTCCACAAGGCTTATTTCTACTGTGTGATGAATACCTGAACAGCCCTCAGGTTAGAATAAGGGTTAAATGCAGAGGCTTTGGAGTCAGGGTGCTGGAGTTTAAATCCTTCCTCTGCTAACTTTCTGACTTGTTGACTTCGGGTACAGTTATTTATCTTCTCTAAGCCTCAATTTCCCCATCTATAAGGTGAGGATAAGAACAGTACTGACCTCATAGGGTAGTTGTGAGGATAGATGAAATAATATTTGTAAAATGCGCATGTTGCATGAATCATTGTAGTTTAGCCTATGGAATGTCCCATTGTTCTCTGGAGGAGTCCCACCTGGGTAGCGGGAACTTGTTGCAGATCAATACGTAGTTGGATTGTGGGTGAATGTGAGGTTTTCCTTTGGATGGTTTTCCCTTGATACACCTCTGGGAAATCTGGGGGGTCAGGGAGCTTTGGAAAAGGCTGCTAGAAGCCCTCTAGACCCAGCAGCTCCTGTTCAATAATTTCCATGTGCTGTTGTTGGTTTTGGCTCCAGGCATGGAGATCCCTGCCTACGGAGCTTCCCTGAAACTAGACGCCCCAACCCGAGGCTGTGGGAGGAGGGAAACCTCAGCGAGGAGTGGAGAAGCAGACTTTTTTTTTCCCTCTCCTTAATTAACTCTGGCTCTTTTGCTCCTTGGGCTTACAGGCGCTTTGCAGCTCCGGCAATTAGTGGGAGTGTTAACTGGGGTCAGGGCAGTGGCAGGGCTTCAGGGGACTGCTGGGGACGGCGTGGAGGAGGAGGAAGTGCCACTCAGGACCCTAAATGAGGGCTTCACCTCCCACTGCCCAGGCCCTCCTGCCTCTTGCTGCCCCCTGTTAGCTGAGCTGCCCAGAAACCCATTGCCACTGTCGTTACAGCCCCACGCTGCCTGTGCTGTTCTGTGAGGATGGTGGGAGTTCAAGGATTTCAAACATTGGTCCCCACCAGGCCCTTAATTACATTAACGCACAAAGCGGCGGTGCCGCCAGAGGCCCGGGTGCATCGCCACCGTCCGGGGAACAATTGCGGGTCTGTTCTCGCGGACTGTTTCCCCAGCTGTCCCTCCCTTTCATCCCGGCCGCATTCCCAGGGACGCAGGGTTCTAACCTCCTTACTTCTTCCCTGGTTTCACTGGTTTTGTTTCTTCCTTTCCCTCTCTGAGCCATTCCTTCCCCCCTCTAGTCCCGGGGTGGCACTGGCCTCTGAGCCCCATCTCATATGTTCCCGAAGCAGCCCCCCCCCCCACCCTGTTTTACAGCGTGCACAAGACTGGCGTGGAAACAAGTGAATGTGCTCCGTTGTTGCTGCTTCTAATTTGCATATTGTCCTGAAAGGGAAGCAAAATGCCCCCACTTTATAATGGCACTCCATGAATCATAATGACACCTGGCATTTGTTTAGAATTTGATAGATTTTAGAAGTGCCATCCCATGCATTTCTCACTGATCTGTAAACGTTTTAATGCAGTAACTAGGCTGGGAATTACACCTATTTCAGTGGAATGAAGGGGCCTGAATGGGGAAAAGACTCCATGGGTCTGACTCCCAGGCCAGTGCTCCTTCCCCTTGCCTGCTTCCTTGGCTTCGTGAATGTGACCTTTTTCAGTCCCCCGCAATGTCCCAGCAGAAATGCTGGCAGCAGGAGGCCATCCTGGGGGGCGCCTTGGTGATGGTGAACTTGAGCTCCTGGCTGTGAGCCGCGTGTGAGGGACCCCTAAAGAGCTGGTGTTTCTCACCTCTCCACTTAACTCTGCCCCTTCCCCACCTTCAAGGGACATGGACATCACTTTTTTCCATCCCAGCGTTGAGCTATTCCAGATGCTTAAGTCTTTAGAATGTCCAGAGAAGGAAATTCTCCAGTCCTGCTCACATTCCAGGGTCTCCCAGTCCTGGCCCCCAGCACAGGCCTCCTAACCCAGGATGAGGACTCCTTGGGAAGCTGAATCTCCCAGCGGGGGGAGCCACCAGGCCTGCAGCCCCTGCTGGATCACCCTCTGGCCTCTGGGCCAGCCTCAGGCAGCAGCGCACAGGCGCTGGTGAATGCTGAGCTCCGAGGGCTTATTTTTTTTTCTTCCTTGCTTGCAGTCCCAGACCTTGCTCAGGCACAAGGCCCCTGTAATTAGTGTTCTTTTGGAGACAGCTGCTCAGCTCCTCTTTTAACCCCCTTCCTTCTTCCCATTTGCGCATGGCTTAGGGATCTGCTGCTCCCCCCCTCCCCGGGCTCCTGAGCCCCTTATGGTGAAGCTTGTCTCTTTTATATCCTTGTGCTGGGGGTGTGGGGCACGGGCAGGAATCCTCATCTGCTGGGGTTCTCTGGGGGACATTGGACCCTGCAGTGGCAGCTGTCTTTTACCTCTTGGCCTGGGGCAAAACACCTGATAGACTGTTTCACTTTGGTGTCTTTCTCCAAACTTCTTTAGAGCACTTTGAGTGCTAATGGGCTTTTTGTCATGTTCTCTGGAGAATTTCAGTCCCTTAGGAAGGGCACCCCGCTGGCTTGCTTGTGCAGGTGTAACCACAACAGCCCAAGGGCCTCTGGATTGCAGCTGTTCCTTGCTGTGGGCTGCTTGGGGGGCGGGGGGGCGGGCAGTTTCCACCATCCCAGCCTCATCCTGGCTTCTTAGACACAGGGACTGTAGTCAGTGTGCTCCTCTTGCCCCTGGGTAGTTTACATGCTCATTAAGGAAAAACTGGAAAATTTAGGGGCCGGCCCGGTGGCGCACAAGCGCAGCGGCGCTCCCGCCGAGGGTTCGGATCCCACATACAGACAGGTTCCCGCTCACTG
>NW_007726244.1:244620-250834 GCF_000696425.1 Galeopterus variegatus
TCCGTTTTTTTTTTTTTTAATTGACATTTATTTAAAAAACTAGTGTGATCTTTACTGATTAAGTATTTTCGAATCTAGCTTTCTCATGTAACACCACGTAATGGGCATTTAAATGAAATGATGTGGTCTTAAAACATTGTTTAAACGGCTGTATAATATTTTATCCTGTGGCCATACCATTGCTTACCGTTGCTGAACCCCCTCCTCCCAACTCATCTTTATTTTAAGCCTCAGAACTTTATGAAGCATGAAAGTCAGGAGCCATTTGTTTGGGTTCTTTTAGTGTAATAGTAATCCAGAGAGGAGGCCCCTTTTTGCCACCTGCTGGAGGATGGACCTGGCTATGGTACAGGTCTGGAGTCTTGATGGGACAGAGGCTCCTAGCATGGCCTCTTCAGCCCTTAGCTCCATAATCCTTAAAGTGGGACACTCATTTGAGTGCCCTTCGGATGCTTCAGGAAGCTTCTTGTGGCTTATGCAGGGGTGGGGCAATGGGACACAGGTTCAGATTGGCTCCTGGGGCTCAACAGGGCATTGGCTGAGTTTTGTTTCCAGCCTTGGCCTGGCAAGGTGACCTAGGTGCCAGGAATATGCTGCTCTGCCCTAGCTCAATCTCCTTCCTTGAGCTGTTGGGTGTTTTGGCTTTTGCTGATCCCACAGCCAGGGTCTTCTTCCAGAGGCTCTTAGGAATTCACCCTAGAGTCATCAGGCGCTGTCCACCCATTTCCAGAGGAATACAGTGGCCTGGGCTGCAGGAAACTGCCTGGGGCTGGGTGCCTTACTTAGCCACCCTAAACATAAGGTAGACACTAGCCTTTTCTCTCCGCATCTCTTGATTACTCTTGATAATGATAATGATTAATAATAATTATAATAAGCATTATCCTTTGTTCTTAGAGACCCAAAGCCACTCCCAGTTTTGTTGATTTATACACTTTTTCCTTTTCTCTTTCTTCTCTGCCCCAGTGAAAGGGTAAATTGAGTCATCGAGAGGTTCAAGAGTTTTGAGCAACAATGTAAAGAAATAGGAAGAAATGGGCAGCCTCGAATTCCAATCTTGGCTCTGTCCTGCGTTAAGTTCTATTGTCACTTATCCATCGAGCCTCAGTTTCCTCATGTGTACGTGATGCTCGACTTGCAAAGCTGATGTGAGGATCAAATGAGAGTATTTCTGTACAATTCCCTGGCACATAGTAGGTACTCAGTCAGTGCTGTTTTGTTGGTGTTCGGGGTTACAAAATGCAGCAACCTTAAAGGCAGAGGGGCCTGCCCACCTAGTTCCCTCCCTGCTCACATTTCCTTGGAGCCCCTTCAACTGTGCCTTTTCCTCCAGGCAAGAAACTTTACTGCTTTGCTGATCAGGGGAGTCTGGCTGACCAGAGCTGCTACATCCTGCCTAGGCAGGCCATGCTCTCCTATACCCCACACATCCGAGTGAAAGAAACTAGGGCTCTTTCCTTCTGGCTTCTTCCTTGGATGATCTTGAGAAGGTAGATCTATGTGAATGAAGGGTGTGACATTATGAATAACTCACTAGTGCGACTTTGTGGCCACGCTTGTCTGCAAGCTCTTGCTAGAACTCAAAAAGCCAACGGGAAGTGAAAGAGAGAGTCATCTGGGGACAGGCTTTGGTTCTGTTTCCTTGTGATCCAATCTGAGGTCATATAGTTGACTGTCTGCTTCTAGGAGGCAGTGCAGTCTAGCTCGGCTGGATAGAGCTGGCCTTTGAGACTGTCCAGGAAAGAAGAATCATATAACTTTTCCAGCCATCTGCCCAAGACCTTGAATTTGGGGTGCTGTTCCTCCTGAGGCCATGAACCAGTTGCATTGGCATCACCTGGGAGCTAGCTGGAAATGGAGAATCTCATGCCTCACACTAAACCTGCTGAGTCAGAATCTGCATTTTAGCAAGATCACCAGGACATTCTTGTGCATGTTAAAAATTGAGAGGCATTGATTTAGACCACAGTTCTCAGCCACAGGTGTGCATTAGAATCACCTGGAAAACTTTTTAAAAGTGTACTGATTTCCTGGGTCCCACCCCCAGACCAATAAATCAGGTTTGCTGAGGATAAGATCTGGGCATTAGTATCAAAAAAAAAAAGAAAGAAATTCCCTAGGTGATTCTAATGTGCAGCTGGATTGGAAAACTGATTTAGACCCCTGTCTTTGGGATGGATGGTCCTGAATGACAATGACCGTGATGGTAATAGTTGCTGTTTGTTGAACTAGTACGTGTGAGGAGCTTTATCCTTATCTGTAATCTTCATTTGAAACCTGAAAGGTGGTAGTTCTCTCCCTGTCTTGCCTATGAGAAAACCTAGACGCAGAGAGGTGAATGAGTTGCCTAAGGCCAAACGGGACCTTTAAGTAGTGGGGCTGGAATTGTCTGCCCCAAGGCTTCTTTTCCTATTACTTGACTGTAACTGAAAGAATTCTTCTTGGAAGAATATGGCTAGGTATTCTTTTCTGGCTCGACTTCAATGATACTTTCAGTAGTGGGGCTGGAATTGTCTGCCCCAAGGCTTCTTTTCCTATTACTTGACTGTAACTGAAACTCATAATGGTTTAGACCCGTCTGGTTCTCCTTGGAAGAATATGGCTAGGTATTCTTTTCTGGCTCGACTTCAATGATACTTTCAGACTATGTGGTTTTAGGACTGTTCAGTTTGTGGAAAAAGGCAGTGGCTTTTAGTCCTTAGATTCACATCTCCTAGAATGAAGGGTCAGCGGAGTAAGGTCAGTGACAGACAAGTTGCAAATGAATGATAGAGAAGTCTGAAATACTCATAAAAGAGGTATTTCCAAAGGTCCCAGAGACAGCATGGATAAAGGATCCTGGACTTTGGGGCCAGAGAACCCAACCCACCTCTATTTATTTCAAGCTACCTGTATGGAGTGAAGCAAGTGACTTTATCCCTCTGTACCTAAAGTCCGCCTCCCCACGCTCCCCAGATGAGTGAGGGGTAACACTCGCTGCTCTTTACAGTTCTGCAAATCTGAGTTCTAAGATAAAAGGTGGGAAACCGAGGCACTGGCCAGAAGCAAGCCGAACCACAGACCCCAAGTCTGCTGTAAGAGCGGCTGGGAGGCAGCACTGGCTGCCTGTAGACAGCAGAAGAGAGTGCTGCGCTGCCCACACGGGAAGTGCACAGAACCCTGAAACTGAACCTTCCAAGGCTGCCGGCCTGCAGAGAAACCGGACGAGAAGCACAAAGAAAATGGGCCAGACGTTGAGAAATAGCCCTTTCTTTTTGTGCTTTGAACCACGTCCAAACCTAACTTCTAAGTTCGAATAAGGATTTGAAAATCAGCCTGAGGCTCCCTTGGAATCTAAATCCAGGTTACTCTGTATATCTTCCTTATAAGTCATGGAATATCTATGTTTGGGGAATGGAATGAGTGAGGGTGAATGTTTCACTGCTTTTTAAAAAATCTCTTTTCTTTTCAAGAAAACATTTGGCCCTTGCGTTGTACAGCACCCTGCAGTTCACAAGTGCCTTTTATGCATTTCACTGTATTGTTGATTCTTGTATCAACACTGTGGGGCTGAAAGGGGGTGTGAGGTTACCCCCATTTTAGAGCAGAGGCCACAGATGAGAGAGAGCCTTGAAGTCCCACAGCAAATTAGGGGCAGAGCCTGGACTTGAGCCTGGGTCTTCCAGCTCCTCCGAGCACAGCATTCCTTTTGGTCCACCAACACCTCCCTATTGACTCCCTACCCTGGCCTTGCAAAGTCTAGGGCTAAAAGCTGTCCGTAGCCTTGGATAGATGGAGCTCATAAAATACAATCAATTTCCAGGGATCTGTATTTGCATTTTAAAATATGCTTCTTCTTTTTTTTTAATTGTATTTTTATTTGTTTGATGGCTGGCTGGTAACAGAGATTGAACCCTGGACCTTAGTGTTATCAGCACCATGCTTTAATCAATTGAGCTATCTGGCCAGCCTCTTTTTAATTGTATAACCTATACACAACTACATTCTCTTCATTAAAAATTTCAAATAATATAAAAATTCCTTTTGTCCCCCTCCCACCTTTCCATACCAGTCCTTAGAGGTAACCCCTGATAACAGTTTGATGTAAATCCTCCTGGCCCTTTTTAAAAAATGGCTTTTGCATATGTTACTGATGGATTATTATAATCCCTAACCATCTTGCTTGCTTTAATTGCCAGCTGTGTGTGTGTGCGTGGAGAAAGCAAACATTCTGATATTGCCTAGCAAGATAAAACCAGGCTGGCAAATCAGGTGCTTTAGAGCAGTGATTCTCAGATTTGGATGTGAATATGAATCCTTCATAGATTTTGCTAAAATGCAGAGTCTGATTGAGTAGATTTGGAGTAGGTCCTGGGATCCTGCTTTGCTAATAATGTACCAGTTGATGTGGATGCTGTTGGTTGCAGGCTGCCCTTTGAATAGGGAGGGTTTTTAAGAGCACAGACTCTGGAGTTGAACAGATGGGGCCTTTCATTGCTAGATGAGTGAGCTGAGCAAGTACGTAAGCTTCCTGTGCCTGTGAATCAGGGATAAGAATGCTACCTTACATGTAGGGTTGTTGTGAAAACAAAATGAGCTGGGGCTTATGAAGCATTTAGTCCAGTGCCTGGCACGTAGTGAGCACTCAATACATTCTAGTTATTATTATCATCTAGAGGCAAATACCATAAAGTTGTCTGTGAGCTGGGGCTTATGAAGCATTTAGTCCAGTGCCTGGCACGTAGTGAGCACTCAATACATTTTAGTTATTATTATCATCTAGAGGCAAATACCATAAAGTTGTCTAAGTCAAACAGAAAATGTTTGCTGGTTGGCTACTGTTTGGGGCTGTTTGTGCTGATGCACTTCTGCATTATTTATTTATCATCATCATCATCAGGATTTTGAATAATACTTGTATGGTATTATCCCCATGTACTTATGGGGAAACTGAGGCTCGGGGAGATTTGGTGACTTAGCCAGATCCACACAGCTAAGAAGAAGCAGAAACAAACTTACACCCAGGTGCCAGGTCTAATGCAGCTGCTTTCTCTGGAGAACTTACCAGGAACATGGCGGGGTAGATATGCGGGGGTGGGAGCTAAAGCCCTTGAGCGTGGCTCCTGGGAAGGAAAGCAACAGGGCTTCAAACTTTTTTTATCCCCACACCTATCAAAAGAACTTTGAAAAACTGTGTATCCCTTTGCACGTTTTAAAATTGACATATAAAACTTTTTATCATGACTTTACGTGGAATGTATTTCCAGGCTTATTATATGTCATATACTTGCTTCGGTTATATTTTTGGCAAAGCCTTAGAACAGCAAACCGTGTAAAAGCAGTTACGGAAAATGTCTGCCACGATTCCTAATTGGCAAAGCTGTATCTTGTTGTCAGAACAGTCAGCCAGAAATCATACTTCGTGTCAGAAAAAGTCTGACTCCATTTTTTTATTCGAATAAATGTGTTAAACAGGTGTCCCTGCGTCAGCTTCCCTGCTTCCTAGTTCTAATCCTAAAATAAACAGATGGGTGGGTAAGACAGGTAAGGCCCCTTTCCCGGCGTCTTCAGGAAGCTTTCTTTGTCTGTCCTGGGACTCCCCCCAGGAGGGCTGCATTCTCCAGTTGTCGCTTTCTTTGGTGGCTTTTATACCCCAGGGCAGGGCACCCGGGTAAGGTTGGGATGGCTGGGGTCGGCCTTTCTTTTGGGAAGTGGTTAGGTGGGCCGTTGTGAAGAGAGACCTTGCAGACCCAGATGGTTCCCAGCAGATCAGTGTTAGGAAGAAGCCCAGGTGGAAGTGGAGATTTTGGAAATTGATTCCCTGGAAGTCATCCATGTCTGAACACCCCCGGGAAGTCCCCAGGTTCCCCAAGATTTCCCCAAATGTACTCTGGGGGGAAGATGTTGAACTAGTGGCCTGGAGATACTGCTGCCTAGGGTTCTGCTCTGTGAACATTACACAGCTCACTCTGGAGCCTGTGGACCTTTGGGAATCTTTGTCAAAGCTGAGACTGAGCCTGCTTCTCCCATTGGCTTCCTTGTTACACCTTGGATGCATGTCCCATGTTTCTTCCCGGCTCCTCCCTCTCAGTAAGATGGTAGGTGGCTTGCACTATAATAATGCCTCCTTGTTGCAGAGGGGGTAAACTGAGGCCCACAAGAGGAGGGTGACTTCATGGCCACGGAGCAGTCCATGTATCCCACCAAGAAAGCCCCCTGCCCCCTACTCCCCCCA
>NW_007726244.1:251855-253872 GCF_000696425.1 Galeopterus variegatus
CCCTGCCCCCTACTCCCCCCAACCCCCACTACTTCCCAGGGGAGGCGTCACACACAAAAAGCCTTGGGGTGGGTCAGGAGAGCTGGTTTTCAAAGTCCATCCTCTGTCCCTGCCTTAGTGCCTGTCCCCTGTGTTCTCTCATCCTCGATGTCTCTATCTTTCAATGGGGCCGATGTGGCAGGCGTTTAGCCCTGCTCACAGGCTCTGAAGTTGGGCAGACCTGTGGCTTTGCCACTTACTAGCTGTGTGACCTTGGGCAAGTTACTTACCTCTCTGTGCCTGTCTCCACTATTGTATCTCCCCCATGGGGTGGTCGAGAGGGTAAATGAGACCATGGTTCTTCAGTGTCCGGCTCACACAGAATGCTCAGTATTACTGTTGTTATCCTTGTTTTTTGTTCCCTGGAGGAATTATAGTCAGGAAAAGGCACAGTGGAGGGAAGGCCTGATTGAGACTCCCCCCAAGGGCAGGGTTGTTTGGGTGTGTGGCCTTGTCCCCTTTCCCAGAGGACAACATGTGCGAAGAGATGCTTAAGGCATGTCACCTGATGAACGGCGAGAGTGAGCCAAGGGGCTCTTATGACTGCCCTGAACCCCCGCCATCTGCTGAGCCTACGTCTGGCATCTTGCTCCGGCCTTTGCCAGGGGACACGTCAAGCCTCTCGCCTTCCTCTTGCCCCTGGGGAGGTGAGGGTTTTCCTGTTTCTGCTCCCCACGTTTCCTCTTCACCTAATGGCTTCACGAGTGCCTGTGGTGACCAGAGGGCCTTGCTGGACACCTGCTGCTGCCCGTCTTTGTCCCTGTCTAGGTTCCCATGGCCTTTCTGTGGGGAGGGCCTCAGCGCTCAGTTCTCTCACCTTTCTTTTGTCGAGTCTCAGTGTTCTCGTGCGCCTCTCCCAGCAGATGTTTTATAAACAGTCCCCACCCCTCCATCCCGTCCCCTTAGGTGTTTTGTCATCTTTTCTTACAAACTTTCCACTGGAAATTACTTGGCCCCCTCTTCCTCAGGCTCAGAGTAGTAAATAATGAAACAAAACAAACACTCTGCTTCAAGCCAGCATGGGATTTTGCTGTTTTAAGGAATCCCTTTGTCAAGCAAAGAATCCTTTTGTGAAGTGAATAATCACTCACTTTGGATTTCCGTTCAGGATTTTTTGTTCAGGATCTTTCTCAAGAGTAGGGCAGGCCTGGGGGGCCAGGGAGGCTGCTGGTCTCCCTCTACCAACTGAAAGGGCTCCCAGTAAGGCTTCTAGATCTGCTGGTTACCTTTAATCCCTCCGCTGTCTTCCTGTCAGGGCTCTGGCCCGCAAGCATCGATCACGCAGCCCCAGAAGGTGGTGGAGGTTTGTGTTTCTCCCTCTGTTTTGTTCCTTTGCTTTGCCAATCGCGTCTCCATGGAAACAGGTGCAGCCTTTGTGTTGCCTTTGCTTTGGGCAAATTGATGCCTTCTGGGGACTTTTCTTTGCCCTCCACCCCTCCCCTCTTTGGGATCAAAGGGGAGGTGGGGGCAGTGCAGGGACTGACAGGAGGCCTTGTGGTGGCCTGGGGGGAATGGAGTGGGAGAGCTCTGGTCGGTCCTCCAGCAGAGACCCCATGGTGTGGCTGCTGACCCGGCCTGTCCTGTGTGGTCGCGACTTATGCATCATGAGGCCACAGGAGAGGGGTGTGCGGTGATTTATAAATGGTCTCAGCTCCCCTTGGCCCACTGTATTCTCAGAGGCAGCTGCTGGCCACCTGGGGTGAGCTGCTGGGTAGGAGTCGGAGAGCTGATTCTTTGGTGGGACCTTTAGGGTGAGGCCTTTAACCTTTCCAGAGCTTGGTTTCTACTGAGAGGTTGGAGAGGTTTTGAAATCTGGAGAAGACAGGGCTTTGGTAATGTGACTCCTTTTACCTTAAGGAAAACCCACATCTGGATAAATTCTGCAAGGTTTTTGTCATATAATTGTTCTATGGTAAATAGTAAATTCTGTGTTTGATTCAAACCAGCGAGTTGCCTGGTTTGAAATGAAACCTTCTGA
>NW_007726244.1:254204-255014 GCF_000696425.1 Galeopterus variegatus
TGAGGTGCCTTTCTCTGCCTGAGCTGCTTGCCTGCCACACTGTCCCAGTCATCTCTGTAACTGCTGGCTTGATAAACTACACTATCCACCAGGCAAATGGTCAGCTTGTAGCAATATCATACACACGTGCTAACTTTAACTGAGTCACAGTGACCTCATTGATTAAATTAGCAAACTCCAAATCCTGCCCATTCATTTAAAAAAAGACTTCATTTTACTAGCTGAACTTTCTACCCATCTGCTTGTTAAGTTTAGCAAAGGATGTGTTTGACCTCAGATTTCGTGTTGTCTGAAAGCCTCATTTGAGCCTGGAGCTGAAGCCAAGTTGCCCAAGGAGACCACTGAGTGTGTTAGGGGATGCTCACATGGGGGTAAAGGTCGAGTCATCCAGTCTCCTGCCTGCAGAATGGGCACTTGATGTAGCTGCAACTTTCAGCCATCTAGTCTGGGGAGTAAACTAACACCTCTTTAGAGTCAAGAAGTTTTTCTGGAATCTAACCTAAATCCTATTTTGTTTTTTTCTGTCTTTAAGAAAGATAGTGAATAAAGAGTAAGTATCCTTAATGCTTCACTCAAGGACACCTAAATCTCTACCTGGCCTGGGTCAAGCACACCCAGTTTTTGAGGGTTGCCTCCTCTCTTTCACTCCTTCCAGCAGAGTGATGCCTAAGCTTCCTGTTGGTAAAACAAGGAGAATAGTAGCTGTCTCATTGGGTGGGTGTGAAAATTAAATACAGACTGTGGGGATGCACCTTGCCAAGGGCCTGGCATATGGTTCATTTTCCATTAGTTTGCTTGACTCTGAATAAA
>NW_007726244.1:255783-257484 GCF_000696425.1 Galeopterus variegatus
CACCTTGCCAAGGGCCTGGCATATGGTTCATTTTCCATTAGTTTGCTTGACTCTGAATAAATTTTGTTTCCCACCTAGTTTTGTAGCACTCAGGATTCCTGCTTTGCTTTGTAGCCTCTCCTGAGTAAAGCACCCTGGGCTAGTGGGAATCCTCCTCACTGGCCTGTTCCTGGGCCCAGAGAAGCCAGGTGGGGCAGGTGCAGGCCATGCCCCTCTGCTGCCCCCAACCAGGGAGCTAGGAGACTTGAAACCCTTGTCCCTCCCCTGGGAATCTTGTGTATGAGAGACAAAAGCCCTTTCATGCCAACAAGGCCCTGGATAGCCTTATCCCTGTCCCTGTTTCTAAATTGACCTCCAGGGGCTCCCGGTTGGAGCTGATGACTCCCAGGCCCTCCCAGACAGAGTATCCCTGGAACCTCATTGACAGAGGCCTGCAGCAGAGATGAAGCGCTTCTGCCCCTGGGTCTGTATTTTGTCCAAAGGGCAAAGTGATGGAGTCACTGAGACTCCTAAGCCACAGGGAACAAGGACTTCAGAGGTAGCTATTTTTTTTCCAGGCTTTGCTCTTTCTCCCTTTGAACCAGAGATACCATGTGGGTACGTTTACCCCCCCACATCTCTGTCTTCTCTCTGGCACATAGGAAATGCTAAGAAAAGTATTTGTTATAATTTCCCTAGCATTTTGAAAAATGTGCCTAGTGGAACTGTTTGATTTAAAATTTCCTCCCCTCCCTTTCTTCTGATCCACATAAATACATGTATTGCCTGTCTGCTCTATTCTGAGCACTTGAGCTAGGTTGGGGACAGAGAACTGAATGAGACCCCAAAAATCCCACCTTCCAGGTGGGCACTGTCTGTCGGGGCCACTGACTGGCACAATGGCAATTGTAATATCACGTGACTAATGCTGCCACACTGATGACAGAGGAGGAGGAGAGAGGGTCGAACAGGCCGAGCCTGTGTGGGAGTGAGGGAGTGAGCCAAGAAGTGCATGTAGGAAGACTTCCCGGAAGAGGAGGTCTGCAATCTAAACTCTGACCTAAAGTCGCAGTTGGTCAGGGTGAAGCTGCTGGGGCAAAGGAGTTAGGTCTCAAAACCAGGGAACTGTGCCGGGATGGGGTGGTGGCCAGTGGTGGCCAGAAGGAGGAGTGGCCCAGGACTTGGCCATGCACTGGCTGGAGCAGCAGGCCCCTGGAAGACTAGTGAATTTATATGAGGAGGATGATATTTCGTCTCTGAAACCAGATCTCTGGGGCGGGGGACAGACCCGAGGGGTACCTCATTGCCCACATTCCTTCTCCTCGCCTGATCTCTACAGCCCTGCAGGCTCTGCCCTTTCCTACTCCCCTCTTAGGTGAGGATCTGCTACCTAACAGACCTCACCTCTGGGGTAGGTTCTCTTAACTAGGAGCAGCCTAGAATATCCCAGAACCTCTTTGACTTGCTTGGGGTTTGGGAGACCAGGACTGGGTACACCTCAGGGATTCTGATTCAGTAGTGGGCCCTGGGCCTTTGTCTTTAAAAAGCATCTCAGAGATTCTGATGCACCCTCCAGCTGAGATCACTGCACCAGGGAGGCCCATATGCATTTAGGGTTTCCCCACTGAGGCATTGATTGAGTCTCTTTGTAGTTTCTTTCTTTTACCCAGTGGCATTACTTTTTTTTTTTTTTTTTTTTTTTTTTTTTTTTTTTTTTTTTTT
>NW_007726244.1:257896-268513 GCF_000696425.1 Galeopterus variegatus
AGTGGGCCCTGGGCCTTTGTCTTTAAAAAGCATCTCAGAGATTCTGATGCACCCTCCAGCTGAGATCACTGCACCAGGGAGGCCCATATGCATTTAGGGTTTCCCCACTGAGGCATTGATTGAGTCTCTTTGTAGTTTCTTTCTTTTACCCAGTGGCATTACTTTTTTTTTTTTTTTTTTTTTTTTTTTTTTTTTTTTTTTTTTTGACCGGCAAAGGATCACAACCCTCAGTGTCGTGCCCATACCGGACCGGGACCGGCAACGGGATTGCAACCCTCGGCGCTGCGCCCGCACCTCGCTCAGCCAGTGAGCGGGAACCGGTCTGTATGTGGGATCCGAACCCGGCGGGAGCGCCGCTGTGCTCCCAAGCGGCGCACTGTAGCAGTGTGCCACCAGGCCGACCCACTTTGTTTGTTTTTTAATCTCTCCTTTTATTTCTTCCAAAGTGGATCTTTATTATCTTGTTTTTTGGCTTTACTATTTTTTTTTTTAGAGTAGTAAATATTAGTAATGAAACTGAGGCACAAAGAGTAAATATTGTCCGAGGTCACGAAGAAGCACCGTCTGCCTTCTAGAATCTATGATCTCTTCAGCCTGCTCAAAATGTCTCGCTAGGCACAGGGCCTAAGTGTCCAGACCCCCAGATGTTTGAAGAAATGGGGAGGGGTCTGCTCTTCAGACATTTACCCCTTTTAATTAGGAGGCAGTGTCTTCTTGCCTCCCTCTGGGGGGCTCCAGGCTGCGCAGTCACATTGTTCCTAGCTGCTCTGCCCACGTGCCTGGACATCTGTTCTCCTAACAATGTCTGCCCATAAACCCTGCCCCCAAATCCAAGGTGGCTTAGCTGGGAAACAACAGAGCCTACAATGGGCAGCCAAACGCTCACCATGATTACACAAGGGTGTGACTGCAACCATGCATGCTTGTTGGCATGAAACAACACCTGCCAAGGTTGTGTGTGTGTAGTGGTCTCTGGGGCCAGGGGTTGGGGCCGTTTGGCTGCAGATGGAAGTTTTTTTTTTTTCCTTTTTGTCTTTTTTCGTGACCGGTAACGGGATCGCAACCCTCGGTGTCACGCCCACACTGTGCTCAGCCAGTGAGCGGGAACCAGTCTCTATATGGGATCCGAACCCTCGGCGGGAGCGCTGCCACGCTCCCAAGCACCGCACTCTACCGAGTGCGCCACCGGGCCGGCCCTGGATGGAAGTATTTTTCACAGATGCTTTCTACAGGCGTCTGCTGTAACTCATGCTGTTGTAATTCTTGGCCACTGTGAAGAAAAGAGGTTGTTCTCTGTGGATCCTGACATATAGCAGGTGCTCAGCAAGTGCTTTTTGACGGACAGTGAATGAATGCATGAATAATTAGAAGTCTGTGTGTGAGTATCATTGGGGTGCCTGTGAATGAGACAAATTCAGTTCACCTGGGCCATGTGGAATGCCTCCTGGATAATGTGGTCACTAAAGAAGTGTCTGTTCCTTTCTCTGCCCTTAAGAGCTGATATTACAGAGGGGAGCCGGCCATGCAGGACAGCAGATGGTAAAGTGCTACATTGCCCGTCATTATGGTCACTAAGTGCTCTCTCCCTCTGCCAGCCCACTCTTAAGTGCTAGAGGTGATCTGGAAGGCTCCAGAGAGATCAATACTGGCTGAAGTTTTCATAGATTGCCTCATGGAAAAGGGAAACTTGAGCTAAGCCATGAAGGATGGACAGGGCTTGTTTAGGAAGACAAGCAGAGGTGCAAATCAGGTGTTCTCAAAGTGTGGTCCCTGCACCAGCAGCATCAGCACCACCTGAGAACTTGTTAGCTATGCAAATTCTTGGGCTCCCCCAAGACGTGGGAAATCAGGAACTCTGGGGGTGGGGCCCAGCAATGTGAGTTTAATGAGCACTCTGGGTGACTGATGTTCATTGAGAGTTATGACCACTGACAGAGAGGGGTTGTGATCATTGCATGACAGACTCGGGAGCTGGAAAGTGACCTGGCATGTTCTTCTGTTGGTGGCATCAGGAGAAGATGGCAGGGAGACTGTGAGACTGGCTAGCAGGTGTCAACGGAAGCAGGCTTGGGATGCTGAGGGTCTCAGCTGGAGTGTGGTGGCCATGGGAACAGAGAGCAAACAGGGTGCTGTGAAGGGAGAATGGGCAAGCCTGGTGACACACTGGATCTCATGCTGTACTTTAAGAGTGCTTTTTTCTTTAAAATGTTTAAAAAAGACTTGGCCCCTTGTGATCACATTATGATATGCTAATTGTGGAAAAATATAAGAAAAGGTAAAAAAGTTGGGGGGGGGGGGGGGGGGGGGGGGCAGGCAGAATCCCACGGTCCTGGACAACGATTGATGTATTGGCGTATTTCTTTCTGGTCCTTTTTTCTATACATTTTTTCTTTGAGTAGTTGAAAGCATACCATATATATCAATTTGCATCCTGCATTCTTTGCTTAACAAAATATCATAAGCATTTACCTATGTGCTTTCAGGCTCACTGTTTCTTTTTATTGTCACAGGAACCCTGTGAGTTGGGCAGGGAGGTTGAGAGAGAACAGGAAACTTGCTCCATGAACTTCAGACTGTGGGGAAGGCTATAGTCGAACGGCCTGGGTTCTTCAACACCGAAATTGTAAGGAAGAGAAAGGTTTGCAGAAGGAAGCTGTAGATTAAAATCAACTTAAAAGTCAGTGGGCAGGACTAAAGTATAGTGTCCAGGGACATGCATTTGAGTGATAAAGAAATGCTAGGAAGTGGTTGCTTCAGAAGTCAACTGGGTTTTGGAGTGACTGGCAAAGTATTGTTTCTCGTCATGGGTAGTTACAAGGTGTTAGACTTAAGATAATTCACTAAGCTTATATGGGTTTGTACAGTTTTCTGTATCTGTTTTATTTTATTAAAAAAAAAAAGATTAAAAGAAAAAAGAAACTTGCTCCAAGATCTATGTGCAGAGCTAGGAGGAAAAGCCAGGCTCATGGGGTCTCTCTACGGGGTCTCCTGTTGTGCCCACACTTTATGGGCTGTCTGCTCAGCCCTCACCCCCAATCTGCTGCTTGCTGGAAAAATTGCAGATTTACAGCTCATTTTGGTTGACTTTCAGGGCCAAGCTGAGACAACTTGGGGGGAGAATGGTGATGCTGCTTGGAATCGGGTGGGGGAAGTTCTTAAGGAGATTGGTTAAGTTAGGAGTACAGGTGTCTCAGACAGATATCATCGTGTGTGGTGTGAGGCACGGGTGGGAGCCGCCTCAGTCGATTTCTCTCTCTAGTCAGTTCAGAGACACAGAACCAAACACCCAGTCACCGTTTGCGTGGTCAGACCTCTTTCAGTTCATTTCCTTAGCCTGACCATTGGATTCATTCAAGCAATGTTTTTATCTTTAATAAGCACTTACTTACCCACGCCCACCCCCATATATACCCGCTGCCTCAGCTTCCCTTTTTCTCTGACTCCTTCCCTTGCTCTGGAGAAGCCCAAAGAGGCAGTGCCCAGGAGAGTTCAAGCAATGTTTTTATCTTTAATAAGCACTTACTTACCCACGCCCACCCCCATATATACCCGCTGCCTCAGCCTCCCTTTTTCTCTGACTCCTTCCCTTGCTCTGGAGAAGCCCAAAGAGGCAGTGCCCAGGAGAGGGGACGGTGGAGGATCCCCGATGGTCTAAGGACACCTTTCCTCCTGGTGAGACGAACTGGGAGGACCTTTTCTGAATCTGGTCCTTGGAGACCAGTGTTGAAATCAGAACCTAGTTCCCAGCTAGACACCTGCTCTTTTCTGCCTGAAGTGTCAAGTTTCACAGGAAAGAGGCCAAAGCTTTGATCTGGGATAAGGTGGAGGACGCTGATGGCGAGAGGGCACAGAGCTCACACGGGCTCTGCCTGCCCAGGAGGATGTGGGAGGCTCCTCTGTTGGAAGTGACTGTCCACAGTCCTCGGTCTCGCCCAGATAATCGTCATAGAGCCCTTCCACTTAGAGTAAATCAGGGCTTCATCCCACTAAGAAGGAGGGCTCGCCTTTAGATTCTAAGTAGTGCTGTCTGATAGAACTTCCTGTGACGTTAGAAGTGTTCTAAAACATGTGCTGTTCAATATGATGGCCATTGGCCACAGTGGCTGTTGAACACTTGAAATGTGGTCGTGGGACCTAGGACCTGCATTTTTAATTTTATTTAATTTTAATTAATTAAAATTAAAATTTTAGCTACATGTGACTAGTGGCTACCTTACTGGACAATATGTTTCTGGAAGAAGTGAGTGTCTGAGAAGGCCATAGTGTCACGTAGAGATCTTTCAGAACTACCCTCCTCTTTCTTATGTGCACATGCACACACACAAATAATATCTAGCATGTTTCAGGAAGCCCCTAGATACACTGTCCCTTCCTAAGAAGTCCACTGTTTAAATATTCTTATCTTGACTGAGGCGAAGCCGCCACTGACCACAAATGTGCCCCACGCACAGCTTCTCTTTGTCCATGCACGATTGGAGATAAGCGGGTAAAACCTCAAGAAAATGTGCCCCTGAGAACTCTGTCCTTGGCAGTCACAGGCCTCAAAATGTGGCATCCCTCTCAGGCACACCCCTGCCCCTTTGCTTCTCCCCTTTAGTGAGAGAATCTGGTGTCAGTTGACGCCTGGTATCGGGCTGATGGGTGCACTTGTGTGAATAAGGCCTAGTCACGAGGGTGTTTGGCCCACTCTGGTAGTTTGGATCTTATTTCTTATTCTGGATTAATGATGTGGACTCATGTGAGAGGGATTTTGGCCTTCTGCAAGAATGTGGGGGTGGGAGGGCAGCTTTTTCTATCTTGTTTTATACGTGTACATATTTTTAGCAAGATTCATGGGGGGCGCGCTGAAGGGCTTACCGGATGGGCTGCCCTCCTGTCCCCCACTCCCCACGGTCCCCCTGCCTAGCACATGGGAGCGCGCTGCCAGGCTGCCGAATGAATGAGCTCTCTCTGGCAGAGCGCCCTCTAGGACAGACCCTCTGCTTATCCTCTCTCAACCCCCCTTTTTTCTCCCCCCATGCCCACCATCTCGCCTCCCCCCTCCCCTTCTGTCTAAGGCTCTCTGATGCATGCTTCATTTTCCATCATTAACCTTTTAAATAGCTGTTTCCTAATGTTTCATATCCCAGCTATTCCAAATGTCCAGGAAGTATCCCTGCATTGCCATCTCCCCCAACCCTGTGGCATATGTGACGCTGTGGGCCATCTGAACAGCCCTCATCAACAGGGGTGTCATTGTGCCCTGGCCTACTCTGTGCAGATGGGGACAGAGCCCCTCTGTGTGGGCCAGGATTGCCTGTGCGCTGGTGGCCCCCGGTCTGAATGACCCAAGTAGTGCCACCTTCTGCCCCATGATTCACAACCTGGTGCCTTGTCTGCCTTGTTTAAGTCTGTCTTGTCTTTTTCTCTCTCTCTCTCTCCTTCTCTCAAGAGGTAAAACATACGTAACATAAAACTTACCATTTTAACCATTTTTAAGAGTACAATTTAGTGGTATTTCGTACATTCACATTGTCGTGCAACCATCACCACTGTCCATTTCCAGAACTTGTTCATCAGAACTCTGCCCATTAAATAATAACTCCCTATTCCCCGCTCCATCCCTGGAAACCTCTATTCCACTTTCTCTCTGTTCTGGGTGCCTCATAAAAGGGGAATCATACAACATCTGTCCTTCTGTGTCTGCTTTGCTTTACTTAGCATAGTGCTTCCAAGGCTCATCCACGTTGTAGCATGTCAGAATTTCATTCCTTCTTGTGGCTGAGTAATATTCCATTGTTCCAAGTATATATACTACATTTTTTACCCACTCATCTGTTGATGAACACTTGGGTTGTTTCCACCTGTGGGCTTTTGTGAATAATGCCGCCATGAACACTGGCGGACAGTTATCTTTTTGAGTCCCTGTTTTCAATCGTTTTTCAATTCTCATGAGTGGAATTACTGGATCATGTGGCAATTCTGTGCTTAACTTTTTGAGAAACCACCAAACTGATTTTCACAGTGGCCAAACCATTTCCCATTTCTACTAAAAATGTACCTTGTTATTATTTTTAATTCTTAATGTTAGACTACAGAAGTCATGCATGTTTGTTGTAAAAGCATCAAAGGATGCAGAGGTACATGAAGTAAGCAGCAAAAGTTCCCCTCTCATGTACCCCTACCTCTTAGGTGACTGCTTCTCAGTGTCTGGTGCGTATCCAGCTAGACACGTGTGCACACAGACATCTTAACAGAAATGCTATAGCGTACATCAAAGGATGCAGAGGTACATGAAGTAACCAGCAAAAGTTCCCCTCTCATGTACCCCTACCTCTTAGGTGACTGCTTCTCAGTATCTGGTGCGTATCCAGCTAGACACGTGTGCACACAGACATCTTAACAGAAATGCTATAGCGTTCACATGACCTTCCACTTGGTTTCTTCACGTGTTTCCGTGTTGGCACTGAAGGTCTCGGCTGCATGTGGATACACTCTGCGTTATTTATTGCTTATCGGGCATTGAGAGACAAGTGGGTGGTTTCCCCTTTTTGGCTCTCCCCAACTGCTCTGCATGTACAGTTTTATACACGTGGGCTTACTGTTTAACCAGATCGCAGCCTGTTTGGGGAATGCGAGCCTTGCCTCACACTGGGAGGCCGTCCAGCCCAGAACCACCTTCTCCACCAGCCTCAGCTTTTCCCCAGTTGCTTTCCACTCCCAGTGCAGCTAAACTAAGCTGGGCTGTGAGCTTCATTGTGAAGGAGGGCCACCCACCTGGCCCGAGCTGCAGCTCGGCATGTCCTCCCCTCTGGGAATACTGGGAATCAGCCTCCACCAAGTATCCTAGAGCTGGGTGGAGAGGTGAGCAGTAGGCTGGAGAGAGAGAGAGAGAGAGAGAGAGAGAGAGAGAGAGAGAGAGAGAGAGAGAGATGTTGTAGCCATTAGCAGGCGGGGTTCTAGTAGTATGGGGGGAGGTGTGTTCTCCATGGTGGTTTGTGGGGCCCTCAAGGCATACAGTCCACTCACACACTCGGTAGGACCCAGCTAGGTAGGACCCAGCTAGGCCTGGCAAAAGGCCACCTGTAAAGCCAGGGACCAGCCTGTCTTTCGCCAGCGCCTTTTTGTGCAGAGCCCCAGGCAGCTGGTGGGAGAGTACACAGAGGCCTGGAAAATCCATAAACTGCATAATCAGCCCCCACATCTTGGCCGCTTGACTCTGTTTATTGCTTCCTGTCCCCGAAAGCCCTTTACAAACAGAGCCGCTTTGAGGGGGGTGAGTTGGACCTGGTGGGTGGCCTGTCCCTGCCAGACGTCCCACAGCACTGGAGGGAACAGGCGGCTTCCTTAAACAAGCTGGTCCTCGCTGCTGCCGCCCCCAGCAGAGCCGTGGGAGGGTGGGAAGGAGGCGAGGGGGGTGTCTGAGAGTATGAGAGGAACCCCCCCCAACAAAGGACGGTGATCCCCTCGAGAGCTGTTTGCTTTGTAATTGACAAAGGACAAGAGTCCCATTTCTCCTAATTTCCTCGAAGGCCTCGAGGTTAAGGTCTAATGAGCTGCAGGAGGGAAGCAGAGTAAAATCTTAGCCTATTGACAACCCGACCCCTGCAAGGTGGGACAGGGAGGAGGGAGCCGTTCCCTGCAAGGAGGGCCATTCCCTGGGATCTAGGGATGGTCCTGGGTCCAGGGGCTTATGGGGCTTGCTCAGAATCTGTTTTGTTATTGTTTGTACTACATTTTTAAAAACAGATTTCTCCTTGTCGACTGACTTTGCTTGTCTCTTCTCACCTCCCCAACCTCATCCTCCCTCCCCAGAATTAACTGAGTCACTTCACAGCCTTTCCCACCACTACTGGTGGCTGAGATGTGACTCTTTCAGGGACCAGCCGCAGCCCTGAAAGGTTGCCTTAAGGCACAGTGTTGCCGGGATGCTGGGTGCCTGCTAGGACTGTTAGTGGTGTTCTTCTCTCATCTAGGAGACACAGGGGCTCCTGTGACACCTGCATGGTTGGAGGAGGGGTGCCTCTTTTGGGAAGGGGGGTGCAGGAAGGCAGCTTTCCCAGAGCTGGGGCTGCCCCCTCCCAGCTGGGCTGCAAGGGGGGCATCCATCTCTCAGCTGTAGGGTTCCCACCGTGGTCCGATGGCCTGAGGCCCTTCCCTCCTCCTTCTTTTCTGCTTTCTTCCTTTGCTTGGCTTCTCTGACTTGTTAGACTTTTGACCACAAAGCCCCGATTGTAACCCCTGTTGGAAGCCCTGTGTGATTTAAAAAGCAGAGGAGATGAGTTGGCCTGCACACTTTCTCTCTCTGTCTCTCTGTGGATTTGCTGTGTGTGAGTGGCCGTGGGTTTGCCTGCGCTTTTCTGCAGGTGGCCTGTCTAAGCAGACTTCCACATGGGACCAGTGTGTGTCTGAGCCTGTGCTGTTGGTTGTGCAATTCTGAGCCTGCCCCACCCTCCCAGCTCCTTCCTGAAAGTGAAATGCTACAGTCCTTGCTCAAGAACAAAGGCCCCAAGCTCAGCCCTGCATGTTAATGATTTTCAATGCAGCCACTTCCTCTTGCCTGGCCTGACTCACCCAGGATGCTGCCCGGTGTGGCTGCGATACAACTTGAAGAGAGCCCAGACCAGGACAGGGACGCCCTGCTGGGGGTGGCAGCCGAGCCTGGCGACTTCCCCTCTGGGCCTGGGACTGCTGGGACAGAGGAGGCGCGTGGTGGGACTGGCCACTCAGTTATGAGCTGGGGTGCCCCTGTTTTTTTCCATCTCCCTGGCCTGGCCTGGCCCAGCCACTGCATCCACACCCTCAACGTGGCCACTTCTCCCCTCCTCCAAGGATGGTGGCTGGTGGGACCATTGCCAGGCTGATCCTATGTGCCCAGCCCTTCTGCAGTCTCAGTTTCCCTCCTTGCCCCATGCAGAGATACAGCTTCATTATTGTAAGGGGGGTGACAGTGTGGTGAGTGGTTGGGGCTTTGGGGGAGAATCCCGACCTGGCCACTTACTGACTGTGAGACCTCGGGCAAGTTATTTAACTCCTCTGTGCTTCAATTTCTTCATTTGCAAAATGAGGTTCCTACCTTATAAGATTGTTGTGAGGATTCCATGTATAACAAGGTGCAGCCTAAAGCCTGGCTGAATGGAAAGGGCTCGTGGACTTTCCCCCAGCATTGTAAACTGTTAAGTACTGTGCTGATGTAAAGCACCATCATTTTGGGCAGTCAGCGTGCTCAGAATGAGAAGATGATCTATTTTGGGGTTCCTAAATGACTAGGATCAGCAGATCTTGGTTACAATTCACAGATGTTTCCCACTGTGGAAGTTGGGTTTTCATTCTTTTCTGTGCATCCTTCCCCTTTGGTTTAATTTTGTGCACATACCATATGCAAAGGTGGAATGAATCTGAATTCGCCCTGTGTCCATGCTGTGGGTCTGATAATCCCACAACTCCCCTGTCAAGGATTCGTAGACCTTGAAGGACAAGTTATTCATATGTTTGCCACCAGCAAGCAATGTGTGAGCACTAGCCGAATACAACATATGTTAATGGAGATCATCAAAGGGGCCAAGGGACTGAGAAATGTCTAGCCGCTTCTGAAAGGTTCCAACAACTGCTGGGTGTTCCTTGTGCTGCCTCCACACATGCCTTAAGTCTGGATAACCTTGCAGCTCATGCCCATTCTGTGCTGGAGGAAGGGAGTGCACCATCCGTGCCTCCCAGGCTGACTCCTTCCCTGTGAGACAGAGTGGGTGCAAGTTTGGGCTTGTGTGGTGATTTGGTAGTGCCTTTGTTTGATGACTGTTGACTAAACCCAGGTGTGTGGACCCAATGTTTACAGAATCCTGATTGGCTCAGGGCTGGGGCTGGAATGAAGAAAATAAATGTTCAGGGGATGGGGGAGGGAGCATGGATAATCCAAAAGCCATTTGTTTAGGGCCTGGAGCCAGAGAGAAGGTATTCTTGCAGATTTCCCTAAATCAACCAGACAGGAACTCTGCAATGAGTGTCAAACAGGCCATGAAGCTCAGTTCATACACCTGTGGGCCATATGGGGACTCAGAGCAAGCATGGAGGATATCTGGGGTGAAACTTTTGGAGATCATTTAGTTCTCCCTGTCCATTTTCCAGATGGGAACCCGAAGCCCAGGAGGTAAAATGACTTGCCTAAAGTGACTTGGCTAGTTAGTGATGGAGCTAAAACCAGCATCTAGGTCTCCAAACTGCAACACCTCGTAATACAGTAGTCCTCACAGTTTCCCATGCACCAGAATGACCTGAGGAGCTTCTTAAATGCAAATTCCCAGGTCACACTCCTAGAGATTCTGCTTTAATAGTAGGGTGGAGAGGGCCGGCCCGGTGGCGCACTGCTATAGTGCGCAGCTTGGGAAGCGTGGTGGCGCTCCCGCCGAGGGTTCGGATCCCACATACAGACCGGCCGCTCACTGGCTGAGTGAGGGGTGGGAGCAACACCGAGGGTTGCGATCCATTGCCGGTCACGACAAAAGACAAAAAGGAAAAAAAAAAAAATAGTAGGGTGGAGAATCTGTGTTCTTAGCAGACACTTCAGGGGAGTCCGATGGCAGTGGCTTCCACCATCCCTAAAAAACACTGCTAAATCACAAAAAGCACATTCTCTTTTTA
>NW_007726244.1:268523-283226 GCF_000696425.1 Galeopterus variegatus
GTGGGAGCAACACCGAGGGTTGCGATCCATTGCCGGTCACGACAAAAGACAAAAAGGAAAAAAAAAAAAATAGTAGGGTGGAGAGGGCCGGCCCGGTGGCGCACTGCTATAGTGCGCAGCTTGGGAAGCGTGGTGGCGCTCCCGCCGAGGGTTCGGATCCCACATACAGACCGGCCGCTCACTGGCTGAGTGAGGGGTGGGAGCAACACCGAGGGTTGCGATCCCGTGGCCGGTCCCGGTCCGGTACGGGCGCGACACTGAGGGTTGCGATCCATTGCCGGTCACGACAAAAGACAAAAAGGAAAAAAAAAAAATAGCAGGGTGGAGAATCTGTGTTCTTAGCAGACACTTCAGGGGAGTCCGATGGCAGTGGCTTCCACCATCCCTAAGATACACTGCTATAGCACAAAGAGCACTTGCTCCTTAGACTGAGGACAAAGTGCATTTGCATTTCCTGAAGCCACATCATCTGTGGGGGGAACAGGCAGAGATGCAAACAGTGCAAGAGATGAGTACACGAGGGGTTAAACCCAGGTGTTGCACCCACACTTGTCCTCTGCCCTGTAAGGCCATGCAGTTTGGATGCAGCAGTCCTGGACAACCTCTAGGTCACACATGACTCAATATCCCTATCTGTAAAATGGCTATGATAATGGTAGAAGGTAAGAATCTACAGCACTAGGTTGTCGTGAGGATTAAATGATATGATTCAGGAGGAACACTTTGCTTAGCACTCAGTAAATGACAGTTTCTCTGATTATGTATAACTGCCAGGGGTGGGTGAGGGCAGGTTTCTGCTTAATGTCTTTATATAGTGGACTTCTGTTGAGGATTTCTTTGAGGAAAGGGGTTCCGGTTCTGTAGCTAAAGAAAGTGTACAGGTCCTTCCAGCCCTGGGGAACTGGGATGCAGCCACGTCCTACAGAGGTGTCATCCTGGTTTGTATCTAGAACAGTGCTGCCTTTCTCTGGCCCTTCCCCCATCAGCCTCCCCCACCCAGATCCTTGCATACCTGGAAGATTTCAGTGATCAGAACAAACACAGACTGTTTTTCTCCATTT
Source organism: Galeopterus variegatus (assembly GCF_000696425.1). Classification (NCBI taxonomy): domain Eukaryota; kingdom Metazoa; phylum Chordata; class Mammalia; order Dermoptera; family Cynocephalidae; genus Galeopterus; species Galeopterus variegatus. The sequence goes on from NW_007726244.1 coordinate 269,585, forward strand.
TCTAGAAGTAGAGACTGAGGCCCCCAGGAGGTAAAGGAGGCTGGTTATGGGACCTCTAGGAGCTCCTGCCCCTGCTCCCGCACTCTTGGCTGTTAGATTTGAGGCCTAGGGCTACCAGAATCAGAGGCCTGAGGTCCTTCCCTGCACTCCCTTCCAGGAGCTGGGCCTGCAGGCAACGAGGAAGCTGGTGCCATGGCCAGGATGTGCCACTTCCTGGTTCTGGCCAGTTTTGCTGCAAGTCAGGTCAACCTCACCTCACCAGTGCTGTAATAACCATTCCAGGTACAGATGGGGGAAAGAGAGAAAGGGGGCTCTCGGGCTTCATCTGGCCCTGCCATCAGCCCAGTGAAGGCAGTGGCTCGCAGGGTGGGCTGTGGGGGGATGAGGGTGCTGTTAGTGTGCATTGTATGTGTGTGTAGGGGAGTGTGACTGTACTTTTAAAAACACAGCTTCAGAGTTGGGTGAAGAGAGGAGTGGATTGAGTGCTGGGATGGATGAGAAGGTTCAAGAAAATTCCTAAAGAGAGTATTTGTGTCCTGTGGCTGTGCAGGCCTGGGATGAGCATATGGTGCGAGGGAACGGGTGTGAGTGAGCTGGTGTGTGTAGCAGCCAGCGGGGGCCTGTCAGCACACGCAGGCATATGAGCATGCTGGTGTGTGTGCGCCTGCACAGGGAGACAGCACTGGCTGCGAGTCGCACAGTCTGGGTTCAAATCCCAGCCCTGCAGCCACTGAGCTCTGTGGCCTTTGGTAACATCCACCTTCTGGAAGTGAGATCATGAAGGTTCTCCCGCCTTCCTAATCGCGGTGACTCCAGAGTGCGTGTGTGGATGAGTGAAGGCATCAGGTGGGGAGGGGACACCTGGCAGCTGGCCCCTGGGCACCCCTGGCTGCATAGAGCTTCTGCTGGTGTAGGCCAGGAGGAGGGAGCAGCCTGTGGTTTGGGGAGTAGCTGGCCTGGCAGTAAGTGGCTCTAAACAATCCCATCTGCTGTTCAGGCTGGGCCCCTCTCACTCTGGGTGGAATTTCTGATGGTGTCCCGGCTGCTGCCTGAGGAGGGTGGCCCTCCCTGCTGCAGCTGCTGCCTGCTCTTTTGAAGCTCAGCCATGGGCCTCCCCCTGCCCCCTTTGCCTCTGTTCCCCCGCCCTGGGCCTGCATTCTTCAGCTGCCAGAGGAGGCATTTCTGTGAGGGCCACTCTGCCTGCGTTCTTGCTGCCCAAGGCCCGTGGAGCTCCTCCTCGAAAGGCAGGCCCCAGTCAAGCCATCTCCTTTTCCCTGAGTAGGAGTGGGAGGCCTGGCCCCAGCTAATATTCCAGTCACTCCTCCCTGTGGAAGCTTAGGAGGGGTGCAGGGCATGGGCAGAAAAGGGCAGAGGGGCTCCCTTCCAGCCTGAGGTGCTGGAAGCCCCTGAGGGGAAGCCTTGGGGCTGCACACTCTCCCCCTTCAGGGCTGAAGTCAAGATCGTATCCCCAGGCCTGACTCCTGGGCCAGCCTCCAGCCGTAACTCCTGAGAACTCTGTGGTCTTGGGGAGTGAATGGCCCATGACAGTCTCAGTAACAGATACCCCTGACTGAGAGCATTGAGTGTGGGGTGCGGTGTGAGCCCACCATGGTGAATTCCCCTCAGGAACCCCATCTGGGAAGGTATAGGTATTGCGTTTTACAGATAAGGAAACTGGCTCAGAGAAATCCCACTTGCCCACTAAGCTGCAGGATCAGGATAAAAGCTGAGGCCTGTCCCACCTAAAGCCCTGCTCTTAATCTCTCTCTCCTATGGCCTCTTACCCCAAGCTCAGCACCAGTAAACACCAATGTGTGGTTTCCCCTCCATGAGGGTCTCCCCTCCATGTGCCGCGGCGGGCCCTCTGCACCACGGTCCTGCCTCTGAAACAGCTGTGGTGTGGTCCATCATCTTGCCCACTGCACCCTCATTCCTCTCCTGCACCCAGGAGGCGGTGGGTCCCTGACCAGGGTTGGAGGGTGCACCGCTGGGGGTGCGCCACCTGGTTCCCACTGAGGCAGGACTGGAGAAAGCCTGTTGGAGTGCAGCAGGAAGGGCTGGGCTGAGAATCTAAGGATTGCAAAGGTTTTAAAGCCCTGGAGTCTTTGTGGTGTGCTTCCTTCTTAAGATTTTTTCTGTCGTCATTTTTCAAAATTTTGCTTTTTTTTTTTTAAAATTAGAGAGACAGTATAAGGTGGAGGTTAAGAAGAACATGGACTCTGGGGCTAGATTGTTGGACTCAAATTCTGGCTCTGCCACTGACTGTGTGACCCTATGTAAGTTATTTAACCTCTCTGAGCCCTAGTTTCTTTACCTGTAAAATAGATGTAATAGTTGCTTTACGGTGGGGTTCCATGAGAGAATATCTGCCAAGTGCTTAGAAAGTGTATGGCATGTAGCAAATGCTCGTAGATATTTGATGTAATTATTATTAAAAAGTAACTCATGTCCATGGTAGATAATACACATATGCAAAAAGAACATAAAAGTCATTGGCGATACTTTCACCTTCATGTTCTTTATAAGTTATCTGTGCTTTTTATTTTTAAATTAATAAATGGACATGAATTAAAATTTAAAACGGATACAAGGATTTACAGGGGAAAGTTTCCCTGGTCTGTCTCTATCGCTTATGTCCCGATTCTTCTCAGAGGAAACCTATATTATCAGTTTCTTGTGAATCCTTTCAGAGAACTCTCTCTCTCTCCACACACACACACACACACACACACACACACACACACCCCATAATCCACTATGGTATAGTGACTGTCTTCACTGTTTTGTGCCTTACATTGTTCCTGTAGGTCTTGGGCATAAAGAGACATATTTTTTTTTTCCTTTTTGTCTTTTTTCGTGACCAGTAACGGGATCGCAACCCTCAGTGTCGCGCCCGCACCGCGCTCAGCCAGTGAGTGGACCGGTCTCTATATGGGATTCGAACCCTCGGCGGGAGCGCCGCCGCACTCCCAAGCGCTGCACTCTACCGAGTGCACCACCGGGCCAGCCCAAAGAGACATATTGAACTGCCTCGTTTTTGTTTACTGTTGAATATATAATACATATATATTTTATGGTACATATATATGATATGTAATATGATATATATTATATATGTATATTATGGGGTTTGTGTGTGTAAGAGGAGGATGATAATGTACCATTATTTCACCAGCCTATTGGTGGACATTTAGAGTGTTTCAAATCTTCTGCTGTTACATTATTGCAAGGAACACCTTATGCACATATTGGGCACATGTGCAAACATTTCTGTAGGTAAATTCCATAGAAGTGAAATTCATGGATCAGTGGGCAGGTGCGAAGTGTGTGTTAGTGTGAGGGGACTCTCCTTTGCCCATCTTGAGAACCCTTCTTTAATCTTGGGTTTCCTTGGCCTGGATTCCCTGGGCATGTTCAGATCCTGTGGGGTATTGACTGCCCACCTGTCCCAGGGGCCCAAGATGTCTCCTGCCATTGTCCAGGCTTCAGAGCTGGCCCCAGACCATGCAGGCCCAGCCTGTGGAGGGGACTTCAGTCTCACCACCTGCAGGAGAGGCCCAGGGAGGGGCAGCTGGACCCTCTTTCCCAAGAAGCTGGGCTTGGGCCAGTATGAGCTCATGCCTGGAGGCAGCCCAGCTTCTCTGGCCCTGCACCTGAGCTGCTGGGGACCCTCTGCTTCCACTGCTCCCAGTCTGGCCCATTTCACTTGGTTCCAGGTATGCATGCATTCCTGTCAGTGCAGCAGGGCTCCCCAGAGCTGTGGCACCTGGGGGGGAGGGGCAGTGGAGAGAAGTACCCCTCTGTCCACTGAGGTTTGGTCTTCTCCCAGGCGCCTGGGTTGAGTGTCTTGGCTAAGCTGGAAGCATTTGTTGATGGAGAGAGGGATTGTTGTGGAAATAGTCCCCAACCAGCTCAGGTGGTGGTGGAAAACAGTGGGTTGCTCAGGCAACTTGACAACTTTGGCAGGGTGGGGGAAAGTTTTCTGTGAGAAGCTGCCGCGGTTCTGCTTTTTCTTCTGGATGAGGCTCTACCTGCAGGCTCCCCTCTCTTGCTTCCTGGACATGAGCACCAGCCCTTGCAGCTCTGGAGGCACCCAGGCACCCCTAGCTTCCCCAGCCTCTCCAGGGGCAACTCCACACCTTTAGGATTCAATTCGACTCACAGTTACTGAGTTCTTGCTGTGTGTCCAGCTCTGTGCTTGGCTCCAGGGAACACAGAATAGGGGGGTCAAGCCTGATGGTTGTAGCATGTCGAATCTGGAATCAGACCTCCCAGGTTCAAGTTTCAGCTTGACCACTCAGCTGTGTGACCTTGAACAAGTTACTCGACTCTTCTGTGCCTCATTTTTCTATCTATAAAGTGGACATAGCAGTAGGAATATGTACCTCCTAGGGCTGCAGAGAGGATGAAAGAGCTCACCTGCACAAGGCACTTGGAATAGTGGCTGGCATGTAGGAAGCAGGCAGTACGTGTTAGCTATTGTCATTATAACTGTCATTACCATTGTCTTTCCAAGATGAACCAAACCAGTGACATGTTACTCATGCCTGAGGCACTTCATCTTGGAGCTTTTCAGCTGGAAGGCAGGGTTGCCTTCTTGATGGTGCCTTTTATGGCAGCCAACCCTGATATTTAGGCCTCAAGAGCAGAGATGAATGATGGTGTCCTTAGGACTGAGAGTCCAGGGCCAATTCATCCATGGAAGAGGGACAGTAACCTCCTTTGAAATCTCTTGCCCAAGTCCCTGCCCCATATCTCCCGTTGGCTACAGACCTGTCCACAAGCGTTGAGGCAGGAGAGAGAAAAATTAGGAAAGAAAAGGTATTTTTTCTCTTCTTTTTTTCTTCTTCAGGCTTTCTAAAGATTAAAAAAAAAAGTATGTATTTTTTTTTCTTAAATTCTCATCTTGAGAGATAAATATTTACTTACTGATAGGAATGCCCTAGCCTTACAGATCTGACCAAATAACAGGGGTGGTCAAGGCGTTGTGCAGTGCACAGCCTGCATTGCTGTGCGTGCCTGCCAGCCTCTCACCCCTGCCAGCAGTCCCGCTGGGTGGGCGTGGAAGCTATGTGTCCCGCTTCTCTGGGTGATAGAAGGGCTTCTCATAGCTCTTCTTCCGGGCAAACAGCTCTGGGAGTCCTTTTATCTAATCCTTGTGTTTTATAGATGCAGAAGAGAGGAGTGGCTCAGAGAGGTTAGGAGCCAATCCAAGGTCACACAGCAGGACATGACAGAAAGTCCCATCTTTCCTTCTGCTCCTCCTCCTCCTCTCTGGTCCAGCCTGGCTCTTTTCTCCGATGGCTGTGCCTCAGGGTCCTCCCTGCGCTTCCTGGCTGCCCGGGGGATGGGCACAGGTGTGGCTGCTTCGCAGCTCTGGGGCCCTCGGGAATGAGGCTGGCTTTGTTGCAGCCCCAGCTGCTGTGGCCATTTGGGTCGTGTTTCCATTAAGCCGTTTCCGCGCCTTGGGCAGAAGCAGGAGGCTCAGCATTTAAAGGTCACCCGGCTTTTGAAGCTGCAGCGACATTAATAGCTTGAGAAGAAAACAAGCCTGTGCAGGGGCAGAAGGACAAGGCGTCTCTGTCAGGGCTGCCCCCTCCTCCTCCCTGCTGGGTGTGCGCCCGCGCACACACGCACATGCACGCTCACTCACAAACCCTGACAGCCTCTCTCTGTCTCTTGCTCCCCCCACCCTTTTGAGGCCTCTTCAGCTTAGAAGCCAAGAAACTCGGCAGACTTCCCTGCACCGCGCCCGCGCACACACGCACATGCACGCTCACTCACAGACCCTGACAGCCTCTCTCTGTCTCTTGCTTCCCCCACCCTTTTGAGGCCTCTTCAGCTTAGAAGCCAAGAAACTCGGCAGACTTCCCTGCACCCCGCCCCTATTACATCTGAGGTGACAACTGGCCCAGGGGGCAGCTGCCCCTGCCGCAGCCTCTCCATTAACACTGCCATTACCCACTTGAGGTTTCCCCAGGCCTTAGCCATGGTTACACAAGCCTCCCAGGGGTCATATGACCTCATTCTGGCCTGCTGGCTTTTGCAGCCTGGATTCCTGATGAGATCAAGTAAGCCTGGGCCTAGTCTTTCCATACGGGAAACGGAGGGCTGGCAGCAGGATGTACCTTGCGTGCCAATTTTAATCACTCGGTAGTGGCTTGCCCAGAGTGCCACTGGGTGCAAAGGGTTCTTAGGCCCTGTGGGCTCTGTAGGACAGGAATACCTGGATGAATTAGTGACGTCTGCCAAGGACAAGGAGAGAAAGTAGTGGCACGTGTGCTGCATATCATATTTCCCACCTTGGGACTGAATGATTTTGTAACTCTGCAGTTCTTGGGTTTAAGACCCCTGGGGCAACTGGATGGTTCTTCTCCCTTTTAGTCAGTCTTGGGGACGGGGACACATTCTTGGGTTCTGGGAGAAGCTGCTTTGTCTGCCCTTTCCCTGGGAACAGCCGGGGCCTGAACCCTGGGACACCACCTAGCGGCCTGGCCTGGCAGTGCCACCCTCTGCAGGCAGGGATCACAGGGATCACAGATGGATCACAAGATCTGGGGTCCACTCTGAAGAGGAGGGAGCCTGGGGTGCACAGGACAGAGCTGGTCTGGGGTAGCTCCACCTGCTTTCCAGAAGAGTGACCTCCCAAAGGGGTAGGAAAGTGCCCTGGTCCACCTGCGGGCAGAATGGAAGGTCAAGTCAGATCTGGGAGGGGGTTGACCTCCTGTCCCCCTGGAGCTGAGGTTGGCTTGGAAAGGGGACCAGCCTGCCATCGGCCTTGTATGCCAGAGAGGAGGCCTTCAGGTCAGGCTGCAGAAGGCTCATGGGACCTTAGCTGTGCCACTGTACTGACTTGGCCTCAGTCACTTCGTCTGTGAAGTGGGATAATAATGCACGTCCCTCTATACCTGTAGGTTTGCTGTGAACAGTAAAGGAAAGTGTAGAGGAGAAAGGGCTTTGGAAACTGAAAAGCCCCTCCTTCCCACCATTGCTATGAGCCGGAGGAGGAAGGGAAGGGAAGAAAACCCGTAGTATTGTGCTCCTCTATCCACTTAACAAGTATCTTTAGACAGTGCTGGGCACTGTTTTAGGCACTGGGGATACCACAGTGAATACAACAAAGACCTTGCCCTCATGGGGCTGACATTCTGGTGGAGAAGCTGGTCAGTGACAATTAAATATATAATCTCTGAGGTGGGCTGTTTTATGAGGAGGACGAAGCAGGGTAAAGTCTTGGGGAACACTGGGAGATGGGGTGGGTGGGGTTGCCTCTCTGATAAGGTGGTAAGGGAGGGAGGGAGCCCTGTAGACATGTGGGGGAGAACGTGGTCGATGGTGGTGCCAGCAGGTGCAGAGGCTGTGGAAGGAAGCATGCTTGGCTTGGTGGACTGGCAAGATCCAGGGTGGCCGGAGAGAGTGATGGTCTGTGTGTGTGCGTGTCTGTGTGCGGGTGTCTGCGTGTGCACGTGTCTGTGTGCAGGTGTCTGCGTGTGCACATGTCTGTGTGCGGGTGTCTGCGTGTGCCCGTGTCTGTGTGCGGGTGTCTGTGTGTGCACGTGTCTGTGTGCGGGTGTCTGCGTGTGCCCGTGTCTGTGTGCGGGTGTCTGTGTGTGCACGTGTCTGTGTGCGGGTGTCTGCGTGTGCCCGTGTCTGTGTGCGGGTGTCTGCTTGTGCCCGTGTCTGTGTGCGTGCACATGCACATTTAATCACAAGGTCAAAGAGGTGGCACAGCAGGACTGTGTGGGGCCTGGTGAGCCACAGTGAAGGTCTGGGTTATGTTCTGAGGTCATAGGAGCCGTTGGGAGGGTTGGAGCAGAGGAATGGCATAACCACCCTGATGAGTGGTCTACAAGTAGGCAGCGGGGAGGCTGGATGGGCAGAGGTGGTAGCAGTGGAGCTGGCGAGGAGCGGCCAAATTCTGAAGTCAGTTTGAAGAGAGAGAAGACAGGATTTGCTGTGGGTTGAATGAAATAAGAGAATGAGAGCACTCAAAGAAGACTCCAAAGTTTTGGGTGTGAGCCACTTGGAGTTGCCACTAACAGAGATGGAGAAGGCAGGGAGGGGCGGGTTGGGGTTGAAGGGCATCACCAGGTTGGTTTGCTATTGGACACCCAAGTGGAGGCAGCAGGAGCAGGTCGACTGTGCGAGTGTGGAGCTGAGGGGATGTTCACAGGCGAGGTCAGAGCATGCGGGAACATGGGAGTCGTGTTCAGTATGCAGATAGCAGGTAAAGCCATGGACCTGGATGGTCGCTCAGGGAGTGAGTGCCCCAGCCACACCATCCTCCCCCACTGGGTGCTTACTACGCTCGGGGCACCTGCATAACTTCCATCATGACACTGCTTCCAGGTAGGTGTTATCCCTATTTTTACAAAGGAGGAAGCTGAGGTTCAGAGAAGTGAACTAGTGTTTCCAAGTCACACAGGCTTAGGACAGAACGTGAACCCAGGACTCTGGCTCCTGGTCTCTCACTTCCCGCTACAGACCCTGCTCTGGCCCTGAGGGACAGGCCCTCCTGAGGCAGGAAGTCGGCTGGAATGACCTTGGGCAAGGCCGGATGAACCACACTGGGGCAGCTTGCCCACCTCCCTGGGCCAGGTGGGGAGTGACTCAGGCCTCTGCTGGGTGCTCCCACGAGGAGTGGAGGTTGGCTGTTTGCCACCCCCTGTCAGGCCTGTATTCCCTTTCTGGGTAGGTGGGGGCCCACTCTGGGCCTGGCTCCATGGGACCTGGGGGGGAACAGGTGTGAGCTTTCTGCTTCCTGGTCCCCAAGTCACCCACAACTGTGAGTTCAGGACAGCCTTTGAGTCGGCCCCTTCTGAGAGGTGGAACGGGCATAGCGGGTTTGATTCACTTCCTTTTACAGAAGACGGTCAGGGGTTACGTCCCTCTGTTTCCCTGCCAGCGCTCAGCAGCTGGGGTTCAGAGAGGTTGGTGTGGTTTTCTGAAAGTCACAGAGCCAGTTCTGGGGCAAAGCCAACAGACCTCCCCCCGTGCTATCTGGGTCATGTTTCCTCTGCTGGAATGTCCTCCAGGCCGTGCCCAGTCTCCTGAGCCTGGGGCACACGTGACTGCATTTCTCAGGCTCCTTGGCTCTTAGCCTTGCAAGCCTTACCTGGCATTTTTGGCTCTGAGGAAGTGGGTTCCTAATTCTGGCCTCTCTACATACTGGCAGTGTGACTTTGAACAAGTTACCTAGCTTCTCTGAACTGGATGCCACAGCTATAAAGTGGAGACATTCACATGTAACTTGTGGAGTCGTTATAAAGATTAAATGTGAAAGTGCCTGGCACAAGCCCGTAAACCCAGGTGGCCTGTGTACCTTCATTCCTTCATGTGTTTTAAGGTTTTCAATTGAGCAGTGCTGGTTTCAAAAGGGAGCCTGGCACGGATGACCCCGACCCTGAGAACAGCCCTCCTTTCTGCTCCCAGCCTTGCCAGCCACACCTCAGTCCTGGCCTCAGCCTCTGCCCTTGAGCTTAGCAAGGGCGAGAGGGGGACAGTTTTCTGAGAACTGGGGGCCCTCACAGCTGATAATAGGCAGCCTGGCTTTGGGGAGTCCCTGAGTCCTTGCAGAGTGCTGTGGAAATGGTATTTCTTTAAACACTGTCTCCCTGCTTCCCATTACAGTTCCCGAGCCACTTTCTCTTCATCCACCGAACCGCCCCTTTGACGGAAAAGTCTAGACTATGTCTTTACTCACTCTGTGTCCTTGGGCACCTCCCTCTGAGTCTTGGGTCTCATTCTCTTCATCTGCAGCGTGGAGCAGGGTGTGGGGCTGGGTTAGAGTGGTCGGCCGTTCACATGATGTGGTGCACACACAAAATGATATTTTTCCAGGCTTTGCACCAGTGGCAGAGGCTGATTGATCTGTGGTGTGTGCAGCTGCCCGGGCCAGCCAGGCCTCCCCTGGGGCTGCGAGGGTCAGTATGTATCTCCTTCCAGAGGGCTGAAGGAACTCCAGGGACTGAGATCCAGATGCTGGGGAAGAATACCCTAGAATCTGCCCCACCCAACCCACTGCGGGAGCAGCTTGGCCAGCACATGGCCAGCTCCTGCTCTTCACCAGCTTCTGGGGCAGTGACGAGAAGAGTGCAGCTAGTCACATTCCAGGTGCCATGCTGAGCATTACCTTGCGGCATTCTCACTGAAGCCCCATAAAGGGTACATCCACTTGAGGGCGCTGGGCTGCAGAGAGGACAGGAGATGTGTGACGTCCCACAGCTGGGAGTGGCAGAGCGGGAACTGCAGCCGGGTGAGAAGAGCGCACACTTACTGCAAATGGCTGGAGTGCAAGAATGCCTCTTGGGGGCTTCCCAATACTCCGAGAGGTCTGGGTTAATGGGGAAAATGTAGGCCAGGCCATCTTGCTTATTCTTCCCCTGGGAGTGGGCCAGGTCCTGGCTTCTTTCTCCAAGGGACTGCCTTTGGCAAAATGAGAGTTGGGCCCCTTCATCCGTCTTACTAAATTACCAGAGAGTCAGGGAGATGGTGGCTTTACTCCAGAGGGTCTCAGTACCAGGCACTGACCACTATGTGTGATGACACTAAGACAGCAGACAGCAGCCCAAGGCAGTGGCTTCTGAAGCCTCCTGTGCCTGAGGTCTGTCTTAAGAGACCTCAGTGCAGGTCCCCAGAGCCCGGGACAAAGGCAGCTGCCTGTGGGGAGCCCGCCTTGGAGGGCGTTTTGGCAGAGCCAGAGCAGCATCCTCCGACCTTCTGATGTGTTGGGGTTGGTGGGAGGTGTGGGTGTGGGGCTTTGGGTGTCTGAAGCTGGCTGTGAGACGCCATGCCACATTTGGCTACCTTTCTGTGTTCATTCTCATAACAAAATGCTTAGACCGATCACTTGAGGTCACCCCTCTGTGTCTCGTGAAATGTCTTTGGCCTTTCTGACTTGCTCATCTGGGAAGAGATGGGGTAGAGGGAGTCGGATAACAAATCATGCTTCACCCAGTCAATGGAATACTACTCAGGCATTAAAAATAATGAAGTAGATCTATATGTTCTGACATGGGAAGATGACCACAATCTATTATTAAGTGGACAAAATCAGTAGAACTTCTGGTTTGATCACATTTTATAAATTCATACATATGGTAGTACTCATATGTATGAAAAAGTATCTAGACATAGGCACACTAGAGTGCTAACAGAGTTTCTCAGGGGTGGGAGGGGATTTTAGTTTGCTAAACTCAGTGTCCACACACACACACCGTGTGCTTCTAGTTACTTTAATATAGTCCACTTCTCTGGGACTAGTAGACACCCAACAGGCCCCAGAACAGGAGCCCTTGACAATTTCCACATCCCTCTAAGGAGGTGGAGGTTTTTTTTTTTTTTTTTTTTTTTTTTTTTTTTTTTTTTTTTTCCTTTTTGTCTTTTTTACCGACCGGTAACGGGATCACAACCCTCAGTGTTGCGCCCGCACCACGCTCAGCCAGTGAGCGGGAACCGGTCTCCACATGGGATCCGAACCCTCGGTGGGAGCGCCACCACACTCCCAAGCGGCGCATTCTCCAGTGCGCCACCGGGCCGGCCTAGGAGGTGGAGGTTTTAAGGTGGTTAGAACCCCAGCATGGTAGCACTTGAAACCACCGGGGAGAGAGTATGAATAATGTCTTCTGACCCTGTGGTGACAGAGGCCTTTCCACCGCACCTCCACGCAGCCCTCTGGTCCATCTTTCTTATACCATCAGGTATTTGACTGTTGAGGTAGTGGCAAGGAAGATTATGTTGATTTGGTCACACTAATAAACTTTTCCCTGTTAGCTGTTAAGATTGTGACCCCAAGTCCTAGCAAAGGGAAAACAAAGTCCTAGCACCTGTTTCATCAAACTTAAGAATATTCTTTGACGGAACAGTGCCTTAAAATACAGCTGCCACTTTCCTACAATTAGCAAAATTACTGTAAATCTTGGAGTAAGCATGAGAAAGTCAGAACTTGATGTTTTTAGACACTTTCCAGTCTCCACTGTCTTCACTAGCAGAAATGCGACTTTGGCAGTGATTTACATGCCTGGGTCTGAATAGGCTGGGCAGTTTTCTGTTGCAGCTTTAGGTCCCTAATTGTGCTTGATTTTCAGTCCCATCCATACACGTTTTTAGGTACATTGTGCTGATAACCAGGGCCTGGGGACTGGGTTGGCTGCAGCAGAGGAAGTGGGTTTGGTGGGGATAAGAACAGAGCTTATGATGTATGTGGTTCCTCAAGATAGCTTTGAGAAGAAATTTCTCGGAATTAAAAAAAATACGTAAGGACACTTAGTGCTCTGTAAAAACAAATCTGTGTCTCTGACATAAATAAAGCATGTCAACCTGACACTGGGGTGAGGAAAATGAAGTCCAGCAATCGACAACAGTCTTGGGCTGGTGCTTCTCAGGGGCGCGGACTGAGTTTTAGGGCCTGACATGAGTTCTCCAAGAGTGGAACCTGGGCCTCCCCTATCAGCCTAAGACTCCTCAGGGATGGAAATCGTGTTCCTCTCTCCAGTAGGAAGACACTGGGAAGTCCCATTTCTCAGCACCATAGTCCCCAGGAATCAGTGGAGCCCTGCACAGGGTGCACGCCCAGGTGGGGGGACAGTGATGTCAGGGCAGTGATGTGCAACGATGAGGAAAGCAGGGACTGGACGGGGCTAGAGACCAGAGGGGCAGGACATCTGTACAGAGCCCCTCCTGCCCTAGTCAGGTCTTCAGGGGTCCTTGGTAGTAAGTGTAGTGGTTGAGACCCGTGGCTCAGGGACCATACGTCCTGGGTTCAAATCCTGACTCTTTCCTTTGCGTCTATGCCTCAGTTTTCTCATCTACAAAATGGGGATGCCAGTACCTAACTCACAGTGTTGTCGTGAGTTAGCCCACACAGAGCTTTTTTTTTTTTTTTTTTTTCCTTTTTGGGTCTTCAGGGGTCCTTGGTAGTAAGTGTAGTGGTTGAGACCCGTGGCTCAGGGACCATACGTCCTGGGTTCAAATCCTGACTCTTTCCTTTGCGTCTATGCCTCAGTTTTCTCATCTACAAAATGGGGATGCCAGTACCTAACTCACAGTGTTGTCGTGAGTTAGCCCACACAGAGCTTTTTTTTTTTTTTTTTTGTCCTTTTTGTGACCGGCCGCACCGCACTCAGCCAGTGAGCGCATCGCACCGGCCATCCCTATATAGGATCCGAACCCGCTGCGGGAGCGCTCCTGCGCTCCCATCACCGCACTCTCCCGAGTGCGCCACGGGCTCGGCGCCCACACAGAGCTTTTAGGGGGATACGTGGCACAGGGGAAGCCCTTGCTAGCTGCTAGCTCTCATGTGTTGTAATTATTGCCCCTGGAGAGAAAGGAGAACGAAGCAGGTCTCCCCTGGGCACGGTAGGTGTCGCCCCTCCCTGCCCTCATGTCCCAATGGTCCTTGTCTGTCACCCTGAGCTCACCTTTGTCTCCCTCGGTTTCAGGTGGGACCGTCCGTCGTGGAGCCGGCGCCAGGATGCCCCGGGGGTGTGGATGAGCAGCGCTCCGGCCGCCGCACGACGCAGGCCCGCATGCCGCCGCCCCGCGAGGGCCCCGCGCCCGCACTGTCCTGACCCGGAGGCCCGGGGACGGGGGAGGGAGGCGCAGGAGTGAGCTCCCCGAGCCTGAACAGCAAGCCAGCGGCTGA
>NW_007726244.1:283478-292521 GCF_000696425.1 Galeopterus variegatus
GGGGGCGGCCCGGGGGGTGGCGCCGCGGCGGCCGCAGCCCCGCAGGAGCTCAACAACAGCCGGCCGGCCCGCCAGGTGCGCCGCCTCGAGTTCAACCAGGCCATGGACGACTTCAAGACCATGTTCCCCAACATGGACTACGACATCATCGAGTGCGTGCTGCGCGCCAACAGCGGCGCCGTGGACGCCACCATCGACCAGCTGCTGCAGATGAACCTGGAGGGGGGTGGCGGCAGCGTCTACGAGGACAGCTCCGACTCGGAGGACAGCATCCCTCCGGAGGTAGGGGCGCGGCCCCGATGATTCACCACGAGCTCCAAACACCGTTTGAACCTCTCAGAGGACCTGGGTTACTCCCTGTCTGGGTTCTAACCAGCGAGCAAATTTCTTTCCCCTAGGGAAACGTACCGTCAGTCATCGGCCTTATTTCATGGGCAGAAATCATGCAGTCATTCAACAGACACTGACCGCCCACTCAGGGGTGCGCCAGGCACGTCCTAGATCCTGAGTCAGGGGTCATCAGAATTAAAGCGCTTGTTAAAAATGCAGGTGCTGGGGTCGGCCTGTGGCTCACTTGGGAGAGTGTGGTGCTGATAACACCAAGGCCACCGGTTCGGATCCCTATATAGGGATCCGAACCGGTGGCCTTGGTGTTATCAGCACCACACTCTCCCAAGTGAGCTAACCGGCCATCCCTATATAGGGATCCGAACCGGTGGCCTTGGTGTTATCAGCACCACACTCTCCCAAGTGAGCTAACCGGCCATCCCTATATAGGGATGGCCGGTTAGCTCACTTGGGAGAGCGTGGTGCTGACAACACCAAGTCCAGGGTTAAGAACCCCTTACCGGTCATCTTTCGAAAAAAAGAAAAAAAAAAAAAATGCAGGTGCCTGGGCCCCACCCCAACATACTGAATTAATCCCACTTCCAGGACTAGAGTCTAGAAGTGGGATTATATATGAAAAAATACAGTATTGAAAAAAGTGTGTTTTTCTTTCAAGAAAGGCTCTTGAACCTCTGGGTTTTCACCTTGTTCAAGTCAGACAAAGTTTCTGCCCTCCCAGCACTCACAGTTCAATGTGGACTGGAGGCAGGAGTCAGGCCCTGACCGCCCAGAGTGCTAAGTGCTATGATGGGAGAAATGGAAGCTGCAGAGAGCAGAGCATGACCTCCCAGAGGAAGGGATGGCTGAGCTGAGACCCGAAGCGAAGAGCTGGGGGAAGGGAGTGCGGGCAAAGGGAACAGCTTGTGCTGAGGCTCAGGTGAAACAGCACATGACTGGTTAGGGAAATGGCAGCAGGATCATCTGTCATTCTAGGATGCTGGAGTGAGAGGAGACCAGTGAGGCTGACAAGGTCCTGCTGCTGAGAAAAAGGGTGGGACCGTATCCCTGGAGCGCAGCCAGCCACAAAAGGGGACTGACATTTCAGACTCGCCAGTTAAATCCATCTGACTGGCCTGATGGAGGCGGTAGTGAGTCATATCCAAGCAGTTCTCTCATTCTCTCCAGGGAAATGGCTAGGGCAGCGGGGACCGCCACCCTGCATCAAGACCCACCTGCTGAGGGTGGCTGGTCCTCCCTGGCCCCATCCAAGAGTTTAGGGCATGTCTCCAAAGAACTGCAGTGCTCGGTGCAGAAGGGGTGAGGCACACAGTCTGTCAGGGAGAGGGGTTGCCGCAGATGAGATTTAATTCCATTCATTATTGAGTCCCAACCTGGCCAGGCACCATTCTAGGTGTTTTAGATGTATCATCTCTTCTAGTCCTCACATACTTTGTGAGAGGGCATTATTATCACCCTTGTTTATAGTGAGAAAACTTAGACCCAGATGGAGCCTCAGAGTCCTTCTCAACAGAGCCCTGCATGCAGCTACTCTCTATCAATCAAAGTCACCCTGCAGGGCGACGCCTCCTTACTCTCCTCCCCTTAGTGGGTGCTGGTAGAACTAACTCCTGGTGGGAGGAGGAGCTCTGTGGGAAAAGACATGTGTCATCCCTGTGTCACCTGCAGCACCGAGGACAGTCAAGGCACATAGCAGGCACTCAGGAATGTTTGTTGAAGGAATAAATGTTGCTGCTCTCTTTGCACAGCTTTCTATCGTCTTTTCCTGGGATACCACTTCTTTGATCTGCCTGGATTAGCCAGTGGAGGGAATATTGGAAAACCTTGTGGAAAGGAGGGGTGAGAGAGTGCGCGTGTGTTTGCAGATACGTCCTTTAAGTGTGAGCTGGAAAAGTTCTCTGCAAGCTCTGACTCTTTCTACAGTCTCATTTGTTCTGGCAGGTAGGATAATGTTTCCTCCTTTATCCATGGCACCCACAGCCCTGTGAACTTCTGCAAGGCTTTCCCATCCCCTAGGTAGGCCTGCACTGTGTGTGTGCTTCTGTTTTTCTAAGAATCTTCCTTTCCAGATCAATCTCCTATCTCAGCAGCCCTCCCCTCCCTTGGCTGTTTCCCTAACCCCCCACCTTTGGAGCTCTGCCTGGGCCCATCGGCAAGCAGTTCCTGAGCCAGCAGAAAGTGCTTTGGAAAATTTATGAGCAGCAGCTGGAATGACAATAACTGCTGACTGGAAAAAGCCCCCTCTCTGGAGGCTGATGGATGGTGGGCTGGCCTAAGGGGTACCCTTGCCACAGAGAAATATCTCTTGTCAGATAAATTGCTCAGACCCTGCCCCGGGGAGCACCTGGCAGGCATCCGTCACCCACAATGAGTTAAGCCAGGAGGCCACACAGCTGAAGACTTCAGCACCTTTAGATTCTGAAGAATAACCTCACTGTGGCTGGTGGAGTAGGGGAGAGAAGCAAGGAAGGCCAGACACACAGCCGGGGTTGCTCTCCCTGGGGCTGGAGATCATCGGCCTTTCTGGAGCTTGCCTGGCCCGCTGCCTGCCTCCTTGGTATGTCTGCATTCTGCTCCAGGAGCCTCTGATGAAGTCTGGTCTTGCTGACCCAGGAGGCTGTGCTGAGGAGCAGGAGGGGCCGGGAGGGAGGGACCTTCTGGTAAGGACAGCCTGGGGGCCTGATCTCCCCGAGTCTGGGGGGCCGACAGCTACAGACCACAGTCAGAGGAAACGACAAGCAGCTTCCTCCTGGGAACAATCACACTGAGCTGTCCTTACCCATCTTGCTCAGACCAACCTCAGTGGGAAGAGGCCAGGCTGACCACTGAGGAAGGAGAGGGCTCAGCCTCCAGGAGCTGGCTTCTAGGCCCCAGCCTGGACCCTGTCTCTCAGAGCAGAGCAGTCTGGTGAACAGCAGCAGCAAGTTTTCCACATACACATGCTGAGCTGCCGTCCTGTGTCAGGTGCCAGAGATTTGCCGGTGAACAGGACTGGAGCCTATGGTATTCTTGCTCTTTTTCCTTTTTGTGGAAATTTGGGGTAAGCAGAGCAGTGGCCCACGAAGCAGCTACATTCTTCTTTTCTTACAAAAGCATCTGTTTAAATACTTTCCACCTCAAAGGAAAGAACGTTAGTGCATTCCAGGGAGGGAGGCCTTCTTGGGTCAGGCTGGCTGTGTGTGCACAGATCACTGCAGTATGTGTGTGTGTGTGCGTGGGCACTCAAGTGTGCGGATTCACCCACCAAGGTGTCCCTGTGAGGCTCTGTGTGCCGGGCGCAGCTGGTCTTGGGGCAGAGGTGTGCCAGTGCAGCCCAGCCTGGCTCAGACTTGCAGAGTTAGAAGCACAGGTGCCTTTAAGGGTGACTTCTGCAAACTCACCTGAGGTCTGGGGACTCAGGGCTGATTTGCAGGCTTTGAGCCCTTCCCATGGTCTTTGGTCGTGGAGGAAATGGGAACTGAGCTGTGGGGAGGAGCAAAGAGGGGAGCTGGAGGCTAAGGTATGGCTGATGTGTGACAAGGGATCTCCTGGCTGGTGGCTCTGTGGCAGAGTCCAGGTCAGTCTATGTAGCAGGAAGCCCAGCTTTTGCCCAGGCCTTGGCCTCTCCCTGCCTCTCTTTCTGGCTCCTGGATGAAGAGAGGATTCCAGGAGAGAGAGCGGGCATCCCGGGCATTCCCCTATCTCTTTCACCCTAAGCATCCAACCTGGGTGTGCAGGCATTGAGCCCGAAGGAGGCACCCTTGCTGCAGAGACCATGGTCCAAGTTGAAGACTCAGATTTAAAAGGAGTGTGTGCTACTCAGTCGGCCTAGGCCTCAGTTTTCTCATTTGTAAAATGGGGGTAACGATCCATATCTTACTGTGCCACATTGTTTGAAATTGAGATGATATAAAAGATGTGGAGGTACTGTGAGGGAGGGAATGAATGACATTATCATCAAAGAACAGCACCTGGGGAAGAGTACACGAATCAGATGTGCAGCTCAGTGACGTTTCTCAGCATCAATACACCATGTTATCGGCACCCAGACCAAGAAGCATCAGCAGAACCTGGAATCCCCCTTGGGTCTCTTCCCATCCTTACCCACCCACAGAGGTCAAACTGCTCTGACTTCTATCACTGTGTTTGTTTTGCCTGTTTTTGAACCTTACTTGGATGGGTAATGCTGCTATGAACATTCTTTCAGCGACATGTACTTTCATGTCTGTTGATTCTGCTGGAATTGTAGGGTCGGAGGGAACCATGTGTTTTGCTTTAGTAGATAAAGCCAAACAGTTTTCCAGAGCGGTGGTTGTGTCAAGTTACCCTCCCATAGCAATGCGCAAACTTCCCTTGTTACACATCCTCGCCCAAACTTGGTTTTGTCTAAATGTTATTTAAATTCAAGGAAGGATTATTAATCTTTCTTTCTTTGTTGTCTCTGATTTAGATCTTGGAAAGGACTTTGGAACCTGATAGCTCTGATGAAGAGCCCCCGCCTGTGTACTCCCCACCAGCCTACCACATGCACATGTTCGACCGGCCTTACCCTCTGGCTCCCCCCACTCCACCTCCCCGGTGAGAATCCATCTTCTCTCAGAGCGCAGGGTAGTAGGGAAAAGGATCAGGGGTTAGGGTTGTGTACAAACACGGTGGGAAACTTGGCTGGACCCCTCAGTATTTCATTCCAGCAAGAACAGGCTTCTACCGCAGCAAGAGACATTTTAGCTCGATACCAAGGAGAACTTCCAAAATGTAAGGATTGCAAGAGCAAACATTTACTAAATTCTGACTTAGGCTAGGTGGTATGTCCTGTGTCATGTGAGTCACAGTTAAGTAAGGCAGCCTCTGCTTTCTGGGAGCTCATGGTCAAGGGAGATGCCAGAATAGGAATGACAAACACATGGAATGGGTACTGATACGTCCCCTCCTGAGCCCAGGCAAACATTATTAATTCATCACTGTGCTCTTTCCTGTTGAGTCAAGACAGAACCTCAGCGTCCTCTTCAACACAGCCTTCCCAGACAGTCACTGGTAATTGATGGAGTGGCTATTTGCCAGCCTTAGGCTACAGATGTGAGGATTTTAAGCAATGGGAGCAAATCTCTTTTTTTGGAATAGTTTGATAACTGGAGGCAGGGAAGTAGCCTGCGAAGTCCCTGGAGACTTTTTCCAGGTTAGGGACTCTGTAATTGGGAAGCTTAAAATGAAGGTGGTTGTCAGCAAGCTCCCATGGGCTTCTGAGGTGCTTGTTTTTCTGGGCTCCATGTTTGTGGTGGGGCTGCTGGAGCCCAGGTGTTGCTTCTTCATTCTGGAGTGGCTGTTCCTTATAATGACTCAGGCCTGGGGTGGCTGGGGGGGAGGTGATGGGACAGGAGACTTGCCTCAGTGGAGCTTCCCTTCTGGGGATCTTGGGAATCCCCAAGCGGTGGCGGTGGAGAATTCTGTTATTATATAGGTATAGCTAATAATAACAGCAGCCATTTACTAAGCACTCTTCAAATGCCAGAAACTGCCAAGGTTCTTTTTTTTTTTGTCTTTTGTCTTTTTCCATGTCCGGCAACTGATCGCAACCCTCAGTGTTGCCCCCGTACCGGACCGGGGACCGGCAACGGGATTGCAACCCTCGGTGTTGCTCCTGCGCCTCGCCCAGCCAGCGAGCGGGAACCGGTCCGCATGTGGGATCCGAACCCTCGGGCGGGAGCGCCACCGCGCTTCCCAAGCGGCGCACTTATCCAGTGCGCCACCGGGCCGGCCCCAAACTGCCAAGGTTCTTTACCTACACCATCACATTTGAAGCAGAGGTGGGCACTGTTGTTATCACCCCCATTTTACAGATGAGGAAACTGAGCTTCAGAGAGTTTTCATAACTTCTTCAAGACTAAGAACTGAGATTTGAATCCAAGTCATTCTGACTTCAAAGCTAATCACTCTTCACTGCTGTGTCCAGTTACCTCCCTAATGAGAAAAATCTCTGTGATTGCAGCTTAGGGAGCTGACAGAATCCTAGGGAGTTATGAGGGGTGGGGAGGGCAGTGTTTTGAGTCAGGGAGGAGCAGAGCTAGGGTCTTTATTACAAGTGGTACCAGGAGATGGCAGGCTAAATGGGGTGGGAGGTGGGGAGTAGGTGGATGGGTCTGGATGAGACCTGGGCAGGACTTGCAGCCTGGGATGGGTCACAGAGTTCAGGGCTGAACGATTTTTCTTTGACTTTTTTTTTTAAATATCCCAGGATGCTTTTGCAAGAAGTTCAGTTTCTGTTAGGCAGAGTGCCTAGTTTTCAGGAGGGAAAACTGAGGCCGTAAGAGAAAGAATCCCAGAGTAAACCTGGCATAGGTATCCTGACTACACCCTTTCTCCCTGCTCTGGCTGGGTGTTCAGCCTGCTGTAGGGCTGAGCGGCAGGACAGTACAGTCCAGCGATGGGAACCCCAGTTGGGGACAAGGTGACCTCAGCCCTAGACCAAGGCTTAGGAGGCCTTGTTCTGACCCTGTGGACTTTAGACAAGTTACTGCCCTTGCCTGAGATTCAGGGACCAGACCTAGGAAAGGAAGGCTTTGCTGGGCTGGCAATGGATGCACTGAAGAGAACTTGAGTTGTGGAGTCAGACAGAAGCAGACTGCTCTCCCTACCCCTTTCATTCAGCTGCCTAACTTCTGATTCTCCTGTGCTGTGTGGCCTCTGGCTGATTGCTTAACCTCTCTGAGCTTCATCTGCTTCATCCGTGACATGGAAATACTAACTCCCACCTCAGCACCGTGATGAGGACTGAATGGGATGTTGTGTGGAGCACTAAAGCACACTGCCAGGTATACACAATCGGCAGTTTACTGCTCCTTCCTGCCCCCCAGCTGCACTGGCTGGCCTCTGTGTCTGGCTCTAACATTGAACATTGAGACCAGTGGCGAGGCTTCCCCCAGAGGCCAGTATTCAGAAGAGGTACATTCCCCTTTGCCCCAGATGACTCTTGTAGGCCCAGATCTACCCTCGGCCATCTTCGGGGCTTTGCTCAGTCTTTCTACCCAGGACATGCATTTGTAGGATTTATCGAGTCACCTGCACTGTGCAGGTGCTGAACCTTGTGTAAGCAATGCCTTATTCCCCTGCCCTTCCGTCCAAGGAGGTCAGAGTATACAGGAGCAATAGACATGGGGATGGGGAGCAGGAGAGGCTGCCTAGAGGAACTGATGTCCAAGCTGTGACCTAAAGACCACGTTGGCATTAGTCTGGTGAAGCAGAGGACAAAAGGGCAGTCCAGGCAAAGGAAATGGAGGCAGGAAAAAGGGAACCACCTGGAGAACTCCTGGAAGTATGGAATGGCTGGGTGAGGCTGGAGAGGCAAGCAGATCTTGGGGGCCTTGTGGCCCTCCAAGGAGCTTCAATCTTATCCTGCAGCCAGCAGGGAGCCACTAAAGGGGTTTGAATTGGAGAGTGACACGATCAGGTTAGTGTTTTAGGATTATCCTCTGGCTGCTGAGAGAGATCAAATTTGAGTGGGGAAATGATCTGGCCTTCTTTTCCCACCTCCAGTTACTTGGGTGTCTGAGAGCTTGGGCATCACCCTGCCGGGGCACAGAGAGGCAGGGCAATCCCAGGGGAGCATCCGGGAATGCCAGAATACCTGGGCCAGGTTTTGCCTAGATGATCTGTGTGCCCTGGGATAGGGCCTGGCCCTACCTAGATTTCAATGTCCAGTCTTTACCAAAAATACCGCCTAGAAGGCCTGTTTCTGAAATCCTTCTTGGTCAGGTCTGATGTTCCATAGGTAAACCTGGGGGTCTGATGGGGCTGGAAGTTGTAGTTTTGTAGTTCAGGAACAGAGGCTTCAGGCCAGGATATCCTCCCAGCCCTCTTTCTTTCCCCTCCCCGAGCCTGTCCTCCCCTGCTTCTGCCTGAAAGAGTCTTGGACACCCAGGAGACCCCTCCGCACAGGCCTCCTGCTGTTTTTCCGTTGAAATTACAGCCTTGAAAGTTTTTTATTTGCCTCTCAGCTCATTTCTGACATTCCTTTCTGACCACAATGGAGTTGCCTGAGCTGCCAGTGCTCAGGGCACCCCCCTCCCCCGGTTGGCGCAGCTGTGGGCTGACCTCATCTCCACCCGTGCAGGGTAAGGGGCCGGGAAGGGACTGGCCTGCCCTTCTTCTAGGACTACGACCCAGCAGCAAAGGAAACTCAGCTGTGGATAGGGGCCTCCGCCATCTGTCCCCCTCCTCACTTGGGCATCTGGTAACAAAGTGGCTAGAGGGCTCTTCCTTCACAGCTTTCCTGGGTGGCTCCAAGGTGTGGTTGTTGTGGGTGGACACTGTGTCCCCAGACCAAGACCCTGAGGCCCAAGGAAGGGTAAGGACCCTGGAGAGGATTTCTCGCAGCTGTGGCAGCAGGTGGTCTGCCAGTCCCTGAAAGACGGGGCATCCTCTCCTCTGCCTCTCAGGCCCTTGGAGAACATGAGGCCTCCACAGTGACAGAAGGTGGCAGAGTGATGTAGGAAGAAAGAAACCTGGCCTAGGAACAGGTGTCCTGGGTCATGAAGCAAGTTCTTCCCCGGCCCCTCCCTCGTCTGAACCGGAGAGGGTGGAGGAGCGTGCGGGGTTCCCGAGGCTGCAGCCTGCGAGGGCGCACGGAGCTCCCACCGCGCACGGGGCTCCCGCCGCGCACTCAGCAGCTGCTTATCCCTGGCTGCCGCCGCCCCCGTCCCTCCCCTTCCCCCGCCGGCCGCCC
>NW_007726244.1:292872-305162 GCF_000696425.1 Galeopterus variegatus
CCCCTTCCCCCGCCGGCCGCCCGCCCGCCCGCCCAAAATAGAAAGGAAAGGAAGTTATTTCCATAGTCAGTGACAGCCCGGAAAAGCTCCCCTCCAGTGAGGGGGCGGCGGGATTCCTGGAGCTGGAGAGCAAATCAAAGCGGGGCCCGAGCCAGAGTGGCCCCCACCGCCCCGCCTCGGCTGCCTTCTCAGTGTGTCATTTCCCTGATTCAGCAGAACACGTGTGCTGCGGTTGCCACGCCGCAGGCTGCCGAGGAGCTGTGGGGAGCTGCTGGCCCGGCTCCAGGCTGCCCTCAGACCCAGGAGCCCGGGGTCGTGCAGGGCGTGTGCCACCGCCACCCGGCCTTGCTGTTGGCCTCTGCCACCGTACAGACCTGCTGCTGCACACCTGCCTAGGAAGGGCGGCCCCTGAGCGCCCCTCAGAACGAGAACCCTTCCACTCGCACGTCTCCATATGCCTTTTCAGAACACTGTTCAGGACACAGTGTCAGGAGGGGTGCCCAAGCACCTTGGCAGGGAGGTAGCATTTTCTAGATGAGGAAACTGAGCCCTAGAGGGGAACAAGGTCTTACCCAAGACCACCTTGCTGGCTGCGGCTGAGTCAGAACTGGAGCCCAACTCTCTCTAGGGATCCTGGCATCCCCACATCCCCCCTCAGCAGCAAACCAGCAAAACAACATGTAGGCAGGCTGGGCTGTTGGCGGCTTATATATCCGTTCATTGGACCTTACCTGTTACTCAGCAGCATGAGCTCTGCCCTGTGCTAGGTGCCAGGGATATAAGCGTGAAAAGATACGATTTCTGCTGTCTTGAGAGGACATTCAGAAACATCTACGGATGAATCCACAACTCCCAACAAACATTAGCACCACAGTAGAGAGTTGTCTAGGTCTGGAGACCTGTGAGGGCACTGAGAGGCTGGAGAGTGACCTGAGGCTGATCAAGAAGAGTCGCCAGTGATGAGACGGAGTGCTGATGGGACAGTAATGAGATGGCCTTTGTCCTGGAGGGAAGCTCTGGGCAGGATCCGTCCTGCCGAGGACCTAGTGTGATGGGCCTGAGACCTGTGTTCGGACCTGGCTTCTCCTTCATCATTGCCATCTCCCACTCCCCAGGATCGATGTGCTGGGCTCTGGACCCCCTTCAAACCAGAGGCGCTACCGGAACTGGAACCCACCCCTGCTGGGCAACCTCCCCGATGACTTTCTCCGCATCCTGCCCCAGCAGCTGGACAGCATACAGGTAACAGGGCTGCCCCCCACCTTCCACTCCCATCTGCCTGCCTGGCATCTCTCTCTGCCTGCACAATTGGTGCCAGCCAGTTTTACTTCCTGATTTTTAAGCCCAGGCTGAGCTATTTCTGTTTATAGGGAAAGGATGCTGAACCAAAGGCCTCACTTCCTGTCTGGGCCTGCAGGTTTCCTGCTCTACTCAGGGAAGGTGACTGCCTGAGGAGGCTTTCTGGCTGTAGCCACCACCTCAGGCTACAGGGAGATGGGCAAGGGGCAGCCAGTGGCAGAGGGCCAGGGCATCTTCCTTCACTCCCCTGGGAAAGGGCCAGGGCAGCTTCTCCGCCCAGATGTCGGCTTGCCCCAGTGCTCCTGCAGAGGAGGGTCTCACCCTGGGGCTGCTGGTGCAGTGAGAGGTTTGAGTCTGGGCATCCATGTGTACCCCACTGAGCAGTTTGCAAATCCCTTTTCAGAACTATTCAAGTGGTAGATGAAGGGATGAGATGGTCCAAAGTGGGGAGGAAAAATAGTTTTTAAGCCCTTGCTGCTTCCCCAGCAGAGAGGGCTCTGGGCTGTTACATTGGATTTTGGCTGACCATTAGGTTGCAATAGGAGGTGTGGGCCTCAGGGTGGCCTGGAGGGTCCTGGGAAATGGCGTGTGTCTACGCAGATGTGCATGGAGTTTGTGCAACACGTGCCTTGGTGAGTAGGCATTCAACATGCTCGTTCCTCTCCTCAGGGTAATCCTGGGGTTCCCAAGCCTGTGAGTGGAGAGGGAGGCCCGCCTCCCACGGCCGGGCAGGGGACCCGTGACCAGGAGAGCCGCTGGAAGCAGTACCTGGAGGATGAGAGGATCGCGCTCTTCCTGCAGAATGAGGAGTTCATGAAGGAGCTGCAGCGCAACCGCGACTTCCTCCTTGCCCTGGAGAGAGGTGGGCATCAGCGGGGCGCTGCAGTCACTCCTCTGTGGCTGAAGAAGGGCTTTAGCCTTGGGGTTCAGGAGAGCACTGAGCTAGAAGCCAGGGTGCCAGGCACTTTTTGCACTGCAAAGGCACAGCCCCCACCAGGTTATCCTGTGGGAGCCCCAGAATTCTGCCACTGGGGACCTGGGTCACCAACCACTCCTTCTCCCTCCCTGCTGTTCATTCATTCCTCCGTTAAGTAGCTGGAGGGTATCTGCCCTGTGCCAAGCCCTGCCCTAGGTGTTGGAGGAAGAGAAAATTCGAGCTTTGTGTACAAGGTGGTGAGAAGCAAGAATTGCATCAGAAGAGGGTCACCCTCACCCCCCTGCCTTCCCACGTGGGAGCCCTAGCTAAAGGGGGACCAGAGGGTGGGCAGCTGTGTTGTCGTGTTGTTCATCCATTCCTCCGTTAAGTAGCTGGAGAGTATCTGCCCTGTGCCAAGCCCTGCCCTAGGTGTTGGAGGAAGAGAATATTCGAGCTTTGTGTACAAGGTGGTGAGAAGCAAGAATTGCATCAGAAGAGGGTCACCCTCGCCCCCCCGCCTTCCCACGTGGGAGCCCTAGCTAAAGGGGGACCAGAGGGTGGGCAGCTGTGTTGTCGTGATGCAGGAGGCCCCAGTTTCACGCTCTGGACTCTGTGTCTGTGCACGCAGTGGCACAGCTGCCTGCCTCCGAGAAAGGCTCAGCAGCTTTTGCCTGAAACAGACCTTACATCCTTCGGTGGGGTGGGCGTGGGGAGAAGGACGGGGAGCTCAGCTGACCCCAGCTCAGAGAGAGAAAATCCCGTGGAACCGATTCATAAGCAAGGGGCCGGGCCGGGGAGCTTAGGCACCACCAGATGCGCAGTGGGAGTTTTAACAGGAGCCTCTTGTCCTTGATCCTGAATTAACTAGACACTAGGGCTGCGGAGATGGATAATGAGATGGATAAAATGACCCAATGGGGACTTAGCAGGCAAGGTGACTCGGGATTAGCCAAGTTGCAGGATGGAGAGCAGGGACTTTAAAAGTGCAGTGAGAGGCCCGAGTGGGTGCTGAGTGAGCAGGGGGCACTCAGTGGCAGCTGAGCTCTGACTCTAGGACCAGCCCCGTTCTCACTCCTATGCATTGTCTAACAAGGAGATGGATAAAATGACCCAAAGGGGACTTAGCAGGCAAGGTGACTCAGGATTAGCCAAGTTGCAGGATGGAGAGCAGGGACTTTAAAAGTGCAGTAAGAGGCCCGAGTGGGTGCTGAGTGAGCAGGGGGCACTCGGTGGCAGCTGAGCTCTGACTCTAGGACCAGCCCCGTTCTCACTCCTATGCATTGTCTAACAAGCCAGCAACTCTGGCTGGGAGGGAGCAACAGAGGGGCTGGCCCTGGAAGGAAGGAGGGACTTGTGACGGGTGGGCACCAGCCCTGTGCTGTCTCCTCGTTGGACTCCCGCGCCGTGTCAGGACACAGGCAGGCCCGCATGTGCTCGTGACTGTTTAACAGCCGGCTCCTGGTGCAGGGAAGCCCGGTTTCAGCCCCCAGTGTCATTCATGGTGTAAATACTCCCACCACAGATGACTGTTTAACAGCTGGCTCCGGGTGCAGGGAAGCCCGGTTTCAGCCCCCAGTGTCATTCATGGTGTAAATACTCCCACCACAGCTGATATCATGCTACTAGTGCGACTTCATCGAACGTAGAGTTGGTCAGAGAAGTGGACTCTCGGGATCCCATGAGAACCAGCTCCCCAAACACAGCAGATCATGACTGTCCTCAGTTCTACAGAGGAGGAA
Organism: Galeopterus variegatus; assembly: GCF_000696425.1. Classification (NCBI taxonomy): domain Eukaryota; kingdom Metazoa; phylum Chordata; class Mammalia; order Dermoptera; family Cynocephalidae; genus Galeopterus; species Galeopterus variegatus. The sequence goes on from NW_007726244.1 coordinate 296,827, forward strand.
AGCGAGGCTCAGGGAAAGGAGTGCCCCTAGAACCCCCCGTGTCATCCTCGTCCTCGTTGTAAACTCCCTCCTGGGAGGGAGGACCCCTGCTCTTTGCAGCCTTCCTTGAATGGAAGGACAGGGCTGAAGCAGCCCCCGGGGCCCCACCCTCAGCAGGTGTCTCCCCCTTCCAGGAACCAGTGATGCCAACCCTGCTGTGTCTGAAGATGCCTTATTCAGGGACAAATTGAAACACATGGGAAAATGTGAGTCCAGCGGCTGTCCCCTCCCTTCCTGGCTCTCCTGAGACGAGCCTGTGGCTTTGAGGGAGGGTGGGAGCCACCCAGAAGTTTTCATGCAGCCGACTCTGGTGAACTGAAGTGACATTTTAATCGCAGGCGGCTCCCTCAGCCTTCCTGCCTTACTTCCCTCTACAGCTGAGTCTGGATACAAATGAAGTTTTAAATCCTCTTGAGCCAGCTGTCTACAGAAAGATAACGTGCTGCACAACCCCTCACCCCAGTTTTAGTGGTCACCTTCTGTGTGGCTTGAGGTGGCTTGGCTGGGTGTGACTGTGGGGGCAGGAGACCTTGGGTGCCCCCTTCCCATCCCCCTCGCTTCCCCACCACATGGACCCACAGCCATGGGTGAATGAGACTGTGATCCTTTCAGGCTCCATTTCAGGGAAAATCTGGGATTAGTCATGGAAATCCCAGAACCAGCTCTGGAGGTGGCTGGGGGAGGGGCGGGAAGGCGGCGGTGGCGGGAAAGAAAGCCCAGATGCGTTGCTGTCTGTCGCAACTGGGGAAGGAATACCCGGATCTTGGGCTGCTGGCGGTGCCTGGGCCTGGCTCGCTCTGGTGGCCTGTGCTGCCCCTGCAGGCCGACCTGGGATGGCAGCTTCGCTCCTGAGGTGGCACCCGCGTAGGCGATCCGGGTCACCTCCCCCTCCCTAGCCTCCATGCTGGCCTGCTCCCTGCCCCGCCTCCTGCAGACCTGGACGCAGGCCATCTGGTGCTCTGGCTGTCGAGAGAATGAGAGAGTAGCTCACAGGTGTCTCTGCCCCCAGCCACCCGGAGGAAGCTGTTTGAACTCGCCCGAGCCTTCTCCGAGAAGACCAAAATGAGGAAGTCAAAGCGGAAACACTTGCTGAAGCATCAGTCATATCCTTTCCGGCCTGACACTGGGCGGGGGATGCCAAGGGCGTCCAAGTGAGACCCCTGGCTGGGCTCTGTGGCCTCCCATCCTCTGAGCCAGCAGACCAGGCCACTGCCATCTCTCAGTGCCCATCCTTCACACCAGTGGCCAGGCTTGGGGAGCAGGGCAGTGGCTCCTGTCGTCCTTCTGTAGGCTCAGAAATTGCTCTGCAGCATTTTTTTTTTGGTCTGGAGTAATCTGCATCTTGGGAGAAAAATTGGTTCTTCCATTGAAATCAGCAAAGCTTTCCCTAATTTCTGTAGTTGCGCTGGCCATAGATTTCAAGCATGTTGGCCTTGCCTTCTCACTTTCAGTTCTTTGAGTAGAAACAGGATATTCCAGGGCTGGCCCGTTAGCTCAGTTGGTTAGTGCACAGCCTTATAACTCTGAGGTCACGGTTCGGATCCCCATACTGGCCAGCTGCCAAAAACAAAAGAAACAAGGATTTTCCATATTTTTACCCCAATTCTATCCATGCTCGTCAAACAAGGCCCAGGATATTAGAAGCTGAACAGCCACAGGGGAGCAGGGGAAAAGTTGCTTCTGTCCCCAGAGATGGAAGCAGGGTGAGGGTCATGGTCTGGCTGCTCAGCTGACCCTAAGAAAAGGAGCCTGAGGGGCAGTATTGGGGGTCAGGCGGGTGTGGAGGAGGGGTGGGCAGACCACAACAGTGCCCACCCATCCCAGGACAGTTTTCCTTAATGGCCTGGCAGGCTGGGTCCTGCAGCATCAACAGCCAATCTCCTGGAGGATGTGGAAGGCCATGCTTGTGGTGAGACAGGGAGGGGAGCCTTAAGCCTCAACTTGCCTGTGATCTGTGACTCCCCAAGAGGAGCTTCTGGGTGTTTCAGGGGTGGGCCCAACCTGGGGGCACATCAAAGGCTGGTGGGCAGGTGACCCAAAGAAATGGATCCTTCCCACTTGCTCCATATAGCCTCTCCCTTCCTGCAACCTGTGAATGGGGGGGGGGGCCCTAGTCCCACCTTCACCTAGATTTCAACCTGTATGTAGCACAAAGTACCAGGTACTATTTCTGTGAAATATTCTCTGGGGTGTGAGGGGGCACAAAGGCCTACCTATGTGAAGGGGCCTCAACTTGAGAGCCAGGTGCTGGGCAGCTCCAGTTTGTGAACCCAGAGACTTTTCAACTTTTACTCAGTCCCTTCTGAATGCCACATGGGCCAGAAGACCCTACCTTGACCCTACCAGGCCGAAAGCTAAACCCTGATCCTCATGCTACAGGCAAGAGGGGCCCTTCAAGGGTCAGGAGACATCCAGAAACAAGGACTAGCAAGGCCTTGGTGGTCATCTGGATAGTCCAACTTCCCCAACCCATTTTATAGATGAGGAAAGAGAGGCCCAAAGAGGAGGAAAGAATTTGTCCAAGGTCTCAGAGGTCAGTGATGGAACCAGGCCAGCTCTCATCAGACCCATGCATCGCCCACCTGGGGATCAATAGGTGTCCCATTCAATGAAGGTGGCAGAGAGTCGGGTCAGCTCTGTTGCCCACTCTGGTGGACACGTCTGAGCAAGGCCTTGCAGGGTGGAGAATGAGGCTGTGTCCCTGTGCTTTTCAGATGAAGACTTCCGGGCAAGGCGGCAGGAGGCACCCAAGGCGGAGGAAGCCCTAAGAGAAGGACAGTAGGAGGTAAGGCCTGGAGCCACTGCTGTCCAGGGACTGCCCAAGGCTGAGGCCTGTCACACCCCACACCCCATTGTCTTCCCAAGTGTCCGGAGGTGCTGGGTTCCGGCAACTGGGTAGTACAGGTCCTGGGTCTCTTCCCTCATAGTTGTGGTAGGGGACATTGCCTTCTGCATGGGAACTAGTCTTTTGCATTTCTTTTATTTGGTTATTTAGTCAGTTGACAAAAGATAATCATACCTTCCTATGACAGATGTTGGGAACAGGAAAACAAAATCAGCTTTTGACCTTGAACAGTTTACAGCCCAGTTGAGGAGACAGTCCAGGACACACATGGCACTCTGAGAGCACAACTGAGGAAGAATTGAGGTGGCCTAAACCTGGCCATGCACACACAGAACTCTCTCCAGTCCCCTGCTTGGGTTGGGTAGTCTGGGATCTGCCACAACCAGATGAGGAAAAGGCCCCTCCCGAGGTAGCTGTTTCTGGCTAGAAGCTGGGCCTGTATGCTGCTTTTCCTCATCTCTCCCTGTGCACCCCTCTGGGGGAGGGACAGGGAATGTCAGGGCTTCCTGCAAGACCTGCCCCTCTTCCAGCCCCTCTCCCTCCGTTGGAAAGCTGCCTGCCTGCCCTTCCCCCAGCCCCTGTCCTGGTCCCAGCCATCAGCATCTACCAGGATATCTTGACCCGTTGATGTGGCAGGCAGTGGCAGGTCGTAGTGAAGGTGAGATAAACCAGGGTGCAAAGGACAGCCAGGAAAAAGTAAATACAAGTGCCCTCACCTCCGCTTGGGCAGCTGATCCTCCCAACCCTCTGGTTGACTCCTGACCACATCCCTCATCAGGGCTTCCAGCCCCTGCCATTCTCCCCAGGATTTCTTCACCCACAGAGCTGCACCCCCGCTTCTCTGAAATGCCCAAAGAAAGCCAGCCAGGGAAACAAACGTCCGCTCCCACTGGACAGTGCTGCCATCTCCCACCATCTTCTCCATCCCACTCGTCCCCAGGAAAACAGGACCTGTCCAAAGCCACCCCTGCATTGGAACCTTGCTCACTTGCTTATGATTTCTCTCCTGAGCTTCCAGCTTTCCCCTTTCTAGCTCCTGCCTCGCGTTTACATCCTCCTCCTCCTCCCTATCTTAAAAACCCAGGGGCTCAGTTGGTTAGAGCACAGCCTTATAACACCAAGGTCACAGGTTCAGATTCCCATACTGGCCCCACCAAAACACAAAAATACCAAAAAAAAAAAAAAAAAAAAAAATATCCTGGGTGCTCAATATTTTCCTTCATCACCAAACTTAAAAAGCAGCACCTCCTTCCCCCACTGCAGGCTGGCAGCCCCTCTCGCTACCTCTGGATTGACTCAAGGAGGTCTCCTGCCAGCTCCAGGGCTGTATCCTATTCTGCATTCTCCTGGTGCTCTTTCACACACAATGCCCATTGTCTTTTCTGAAACTGCTCTCCCTGGGCTCGGGTGACCCCAGGAATCTTCTGGGCCTCTGCTGGGCCTCTGCTGCTCCTGCTCCTCCTGCTCCCTGAATATCCGCTCTCCCTGTGGCTGTCTCTGACCTCTTCACAGTCTTCTTGCTCCCCACTCTCTGGCACTGCCTCTTTCACCTCCTTTACAGCGCCAGCATGCTGCTGTGCAGTTGGCTACAGAATCTGAATCTCCATTGCAGTCAGTCCTCCACCGCTGCTCTGTACCCCCAGCTGCACCCATGATTGTCTTTCCACCCCTGTCATCTCACTGAAAGCCAGGCAGTCTCTCCTCCCGATGTCCCCATTTCACTCCTTCCACCATCGCCCTGATAGATTCTCAACACCTAGCCAGTAGCCCTAGTCTCTTCACTGCCCCTACTCTGTTCATCCCATCACACAACACCACTTTTGTTCCATTTCTCCCTTGCTCTTTGAATGGATCTTTTTTTTTTTTTTCTAAAAAGATGACCGGTAAGGGGATCTCAACCCTTGACTTGGTGTTGTCAGCACCACGCTCAGCCAGTGAGCGAACCGGCCATCCCTATATAGGATCCGAACCCGGGGCCTTGGTGTTATCAGCACCGCACTCTCCCGAGTGAGCCACGGGCCGGCCCTTGAGTGGATCTTCTGAGTTAAGTGTTATGAACTCCTTAGCCTGGGGCCCACCAAATTCTGTCCCCAGTTTACTTTTCTGCCCCTACAGGTCTCCTTGGTCTAGCTCCTCTGAGCTGCTACCATGTCAGCGAATGGGCCAGGCACTTTCCCACCACCAAGACCTTCCCCGACACCTGCTTCCCACCTGGAAGCGTGGCGTGCCATGCCCCCACTCTAGCTCCAGCTGCCACAGTCCCTGCAGTTCTGCAAGTGGGAACATTTCTAGGAGTTTGGATGGGGGAGATGACCCCAGGCAGAGCTCCAAGGAGGATCTAGAGTCTCTGGAGAGAAGAGGGGACTCTTGTCTTTGGTATCTTCTGCCCAAAACTCTCTCCAGGAACCAGTGGCCAGGAAAGACCATTGAGCTCCTTTGAAAAAGACTTTTCCCCTCCCTTTTCCCCTACCAGATGCCAGCAGCTCCTCCTTGCCGGAGATGATCTGACCCAGTGGGAGCAGCCGGAGGGCAACACTGGTCCCCAGCTGAAGGGCCCAGCTGCAGCCGGACTGATGGTGCTTGCATACTATGGCCCAGTGGTTCTCCGGTCACAGTCCAGCCCAGCCACTGCCACTTTCCAAGGGACTTAGAACTTTGGAGTTGCCATCCTGTGATTGGAGGAAGGCTCTGGGGCCCCTAGAAGGCAGCAGCCAGTCACGACCCCTTTTGTAGCCAGGCTTTTCTATGGTCAATGAGTGGAATGCAGGAACCACCAACCCTGGAGTACGGGAAAGGGCAGAATGACCCTACCAGAGGCTCTTTGCCCTAAAGGTGGAGCTCCTGCCTCCCTCCCTTTCCCATTTCTCCTGCCGGGCCACAGACCCCACCTGATCCCCTATGTCCATCCCCAGGTTCCTCTGGGTACCTCGTGCTTTCTTCCCGTGGCCTGCTGCATCTCGGCCTTTCCTGTGGCTACTGACCCTCTGCACAACCCCTGCACACAACTCCTGGTGGGAGAGCCCTGGGCAGCCACTCGGGCACCCTCCAAGGAGTGATGGGGCACTGCAGAGAGGTATCTACTGCCTGCCTGGGCTCATCGGGCTGCTTCTGTTAGGGGCTGGCATGGGCCTCCAGCAGCCTTTCCTACACCCAGCAGGGATGGGGAGGGTGGCTACCCCGGAGCTGGAGGATTCTGGCTAGGCAGGCCTTTACTTTGGCAGAAGACAACAGCCAGTTCTGGAGTCACACCACCATGGGAGATCACAGGGGCTCTGACTCCCCAGCCGGACTAGAAGTCCTGCTGTCCTCCAAGGGTGGGCAGCGACAGGTTCCAGAGTGACCCCTGGAGAAGGTCGCAGACCTGAAGAGCAAGATATAGAGGCTGCTGGCCTGGTGGGAGCGCCTAGGGCAGAAGCACTTGCCAGGTTCCCCTTGCAAAGAGCGAGAAGATGATTTGAGGAAAACTCTGATTCTACAAATGCTTACCGGCACCAACCATTGCCTAGGGGAGGGAGGCTGCTCCGGTCTATCCAGCCCCTCCCTCGACACGGGAAAGAGCTGACCTTTCCAGAGAGCTTGGAAGCCCTGGGCAGGCACGAGGCTTCGGGGCTCCTGGGGCGCGGGTTTGGGAGGTTGGGGGTGGGATTCTATTCTTGGCAGGGCCCTGGTGGCCGCAAGTGGCCACGAGATAATGAGCGCGTGGCGGAGGCGAGAGGGCGATCGCACCTCGTCCCGCCCTCCGCAGCGGCGACTCCGGGCGGGCGGCCGAGCTTCCCCTCGCTAGGAGAGCGGCGGCCGCGGGAGGGGCCGGGACGCGCCGCCGCAGAGCGTGACCAAGTTTGGAAGCGCGCGCGGTGCCCGGGACGCTGGCGCGGGGACGCCTGCGGAGGAGGGGCGGGCCGCCCGCCCTCCACTGCTCCCCGTTGCCAGGCCTGTGGCACCTGCAGGGAGAGGTCCCCAAGAAGTCCCCCGGGCCATCAGCCTGGGCTCCAGATGGGTCTGACCCCGAGGGGCAGGGGAGGGGGCTCTGGGCTGTGGCCCTGACCTCTCCCCGCTCCCGGACCCGGCGCATGGTGGGGGAAACCCCAACCCCACCTCTCTGTGTGTTGCTTTGTTATTTTTCTCCCCTCCGATGTGTGGGTTTTTTCTTGGAGCTGTTTCATAGGAATTCCTGTAATAAAAACTTGGTGTTCTCTTGGTGCTCATGTGGCCGGCGGCGTGGGCTGGACCTTTCTCTTTCTCCCTCCTCCCCGCCCAGGGTAGGGTTTGCATCTAGAGCCCCAGTGCACGGCCGTGGGCCACCTGCCTCGCTCGCCTCCATTAACGCAGCCTATCTAGGGCCTAAAAGACTCAGCCCAGTCTCCCCACTGCCCTCATGAGGTGACACCTGCTACCTGACGCGCAACCCTGCCGACCTGCTGGCTTGGCGCTTTCGCCTTACTGTTGGCACCGGGGAAATAAACCGCTTGCTGACAGGCAAAGGAAACACCATCGGGAAAGCCAGTCTTGGAAAGCTCCAGACAGTCACCTCCCTAAATAGACAGAAAGCTTCTGGATTAAGTAACTGCCGGACTGGATGCAGCAGGGATGTGCAATCTCAGACTTCAAAGGGAACACAGAGATCTCCCAGTTCATATATCCCTAGCTTCTCCCTACTCCCCAGCACAGCTGGACTTCCCTCCACAGACACAGGGAGCTCACTGCCAAAAGAGGAAGGCGATGCTATTTCCGGACAGGACGGTTCTCAAGGTTAAAAAGATTTTCCTTATGTCGACCCAAAGGCTTCCTTGTGGCTTCCAACCACACATCTTGTTCCCCAGCTCTGGGTCACTGGGGCCAAGGCTGTCCCTCTTCTCCCCGATGTCCTGTTTGAGTTGAGTGATTCAACCTTTTCTCTTCCTGTTCCTCCTACCCTCCCTACAAAGAGGTTCCCCCAACCCCAGTCAGACCCAGGTGGCACACCTGTGACAGCTGGTGATGCTCCATGCTTGCAATGGAGATGATCCTCCAGACCTGGCTCTGCACGTTGTTTACTGATTGCTGTGGACCAGCGTAATCCCTGGGGCACAGCACCAGCACGCATGGGAACTTGTTAGAAATTCCAGGTCTCAACCCCACCCCAGACCTCCTGAGTCAGAAACGTGAGGTATGCAGTCCAGCAATCTGCGATTCTGATGCACACTAAAGTTTGGGAGCTGTGGTACTAGACCAGTACCTAGTACTGGCTGCACAGAACTACCTGAATAGGTTTTTTAAAAAATCCCGGGGGCTGGCTGGTTATCTTGGTTTGAGTGTGATGCTGATAACACCAAGGTTCAGGGTTTGATCCCTATACCAACCAGCCACAGAAACAAACAACCCCCCCCCCCCCCCACCCCCCACTCCTCCACCCCACCCACCCCACTCCCCCCCACCCTTCCCCCCCACCACCCCACCCTCACCCAACACACCC
>NW_007726244.1:305716-307225 GCF_000696425.1 Galeopterus variegatus
CCCCCCCCCCCCAAATCCTGATGCTCAGTACCCTAGAGTGAGTAAATCAACAACTGATTTTTTTTTTGAAGCTTCCCGGGTAATTCAAATTTGCAATCAAGTTTGAGGACCAGTGCACTAGGCAGTCTGTTAGGTGTTTCATATTAGCGCAATTGAGCTTACCCTATAACGGCTACTTTACAGATGATGAAATGACAGTTCAAAGAGGTCAAGTAGCTTATCCAAGATCACAGAGCTAAAACGACATGAACCCAGAAAAGGGGGCCCAGGGCTGCCTGACTCTAAAACCTGTGTTGCATCCTCTACACCCCTGCTGCTCAGAGTGTGCTCTGTGTCCCAGCAGCATCCATCACCTGGGAGCTTGTTAAAAATGCACATAATTGGGCCATACTCCAGGTTTACTGAATCTGAAACTGGGGTATATTTTAACAAGCTCTTCAGATGATTCTGATACATGCTCAAATTTGAGAACCTTGTCCACAACTTTGCCATTCAAAGTTTGATCTGTGGACTAGCAGTATCAGAATTATCTGGGAGCTTGTTAGAAACACAGAATCTTAGGCTCTGCCCGAGACCTACTGAATCAGAATGTGCATCTTAACTAACTTTTCAGGTGACCTGTGTGCACATTAAAGCTTGAGAAACACTACTCTAGGACACTCATTCTCAAACTTGCTGTGCACTAGAATCATTTTTGATGTGTGGGTCCTATTCTCAAAGATTCTGATTTAATTGGCTTGGGATTGAGCCTGAGCAGATTGTAAAATCTCAGGTGATTCTAAAGTTTGCGAATCATACACCATTTTGCCTATTAGTGAGAATGAGACTGAAGGTGATGGTAACGAGAGCGAGCAAGCTAGTGAAAGCTTACCAGTTCTAATAGGGGGCACAGAAGGTGAAGCCCCTGCCTGATGATGAGCGCCTGACTCAGGATTGAAGAGTGTGTAGGCCTGGGGAGTGGGCACAGGCTGATCTGGATGACCACCCCAGCCATCCACCCTCACAGAAAATGCTCATCTGCAAATACTGAGCTCCCGGTATGCACAAGGTGATAGATTTATCTGCTGCAAAGATGCTGAGTTGGGCTTTCTGGAGTCTGGTCCAGCCACTGCCCCTTCCCCTCTGTATGCTTTGGTGTACCCAGGGCTCAGCCCCAACTTGGAAAGACCATAGGTCTGGAACACACTGTGCCCAGATGAATTAAAATGGTTATTACCACACTGGGGTCTCAACTCTCTCTCTGTTCTCTTGAAGCACGGAGTTGGAGAATTAGGTCTGAAGAAAGCAGGAGGCAGGCAAGGTGTGGGATGATGAAGATAACTCTTCATCGAGTGCTTGCTGTATGCCAGTCCTTCTTCTGGGGTGCTTTACATACATTATTTTACCTAATCCCCACAGTGATATATGAAATCAGTATTATTCCCATTTCACACACACAGCAGAAAACGGAGGCACAGATGTTTAAGTTCTTGCTCAACATCTACTCTCAGTAAATGGTAGTACCTACAC